>NC_081423.1:29736730-29894230 GCF_949786415.1 Peromyscus eremicus
CTGGCCTCCATAGGCAAAATATTAACAGTGTGTTCCCCTCCCCTATTCCTGTATACATATATACACAAAATAAAAAATTAATTTAAATGATATTAATAAGGGCTGAAGAGATGGATCAACTGTTAGCAGCACTTATGGGATCTGGGTTTGATTCCCAGCACCCATATGGCTGCTCACAATCATCTGTAACTGCAGTTCCAGGGGACCTGATGCCCACTTCTGTCCTCTATAGAAACTGTATATACATGGTGCACAGGCACATGTGTAGGTATATACATATTTTTTTAAATAAAAAATTAAAGACATTATGAAGATAATGAAAAATAAACTGTAAATAAAAGGCCTGGAGAAATATTTGCAAAACATATAATGATAAGGAACCTTGTAAAACCAACTATAAGAAATAACCCTGCTGAATGGTGGGCAAAAGAACTGAGCAGGCACTTCATTAAGAATATCAGAGGTGGGAAATAAACATGAAAATATGTTCAACATGACAAGCCATTAAGAAATGTCAATTAAGACAATAGGAAATATAACTCTACCCTTCCTTTGTAAAAAGGGTGGATGTCCAACACAACCAGCACTGATGTATATAAGAAGCTTCAGGACTGAGTGTGGTGGCAGACATCTTTAATCCCTTCACTTAGAAGGCAGAAGCAGAGGCAAGTAGATCTCTGTGAATCCAAGGTCAGCTGGGTCTATATAGTGAGTTCTAGGACAGCTAGGGCTACACAGTGCCAAACAAACAAAACAAAATGAAACAAACGCACCAGAAACACTCATCACTGGAAAGAATGAAAAAAGGACTTAGGAAGATAACCTGGCAGTGTTTCACAAAACTAAATCGTCTTACCATTTGATCCAGCGACCACTCCTAGGCATTTACCCAACTGAGTTGAAGATTTATGTCTATGTGTAGATTCACATAAATGGATCCCTTTGCAGTAAACATTTACAGCAGATTTAGGCAAAATTGCTGGAAACCGAAAACTACTAAGATTTCCTTTAGTAAGCACATGAACAAATAAACTATGGTTTGTCCGTACCATGGAGTATTATTCAACAATAACAAATAAATAAACAATAAAAACCAAGAAAACACACAAAACAACATTAAGTGTATATTACTAGTGGAAAGAGGCTAGTCTGAAAAGGCTACATTTGTATGATTCCAACCATGGGATCTTCTGGAAAAGGCAAAAACTATGGCGATAGATAAAGGATCAGTAGTTGCCAGGGTTTGGGGAGCGAAGGCAGAGACGAACAGAAGCATAGAAGAGTTTTAGGACAGTGGAACTCTTTTATATGATCCTATAATGGCAGATATGTGGCATTACGTGTTTGTCAAAATCTGTTGAACACTGCAGTACCAACAGTGAACCCTAATGTAATCTATGAACTTTGGTCAACAATAATGTATCAGCAGTGTTTCTTTAAAAGTGTTTGGAATGAACCAAATTCTTATAAAGTACTAATAAGCAAAGTAAACTGAGACGGAGGGGAAATATGGAAACTATTTGTACTCAATTTTTCTAGATACACAGAATTCTTAGATTTGTTCGAAAAAATTAACCAAGATAGTTGAGGTGACTCTTTCTTAGAGCAACCCACACCCACACTCTTGGGTGCGCCCTTCCTGAGCGTCCTCTCCTCCGTGTAACACGTGTGCATAAGATCTACAGTAAAGGTGCCTTTTAATGAATTCTGCTTCATAAAAAAAATAGCTAAAACAGGCCTTTAATCCCAGCACTTGGGAGGCAGAGGCAGGCAGATCTCTGAGTCTGAAGCCAGCCTGGGCTACATAGAGAGTTTCAGGACAGCCAGGACTACATAGAGAAACCCTGTCTTGAAACCGCACGCCCACAAACAGCTAAAGAAGAAAAAAAAAAAAAACTCATTGCCAAATAAATATCAGCTACTATTATTCTTTCAGTATTCAAGATTTCTTTCAATGAATAAGATTTGTTTTGTGTTCCTGTTTATATCTTTATTTCTTTGTTTCTGGTCTTAAATTCTCTGTGAACTTATAGATTAAGCATTATTTGTCTTGTAAGTCAAAGAAAGGAGGTTTGGAGGAATGTCAGAGGTTAATGGTAAGAAATGGTTAGGACTGAGATTGAGACTTTTTGAGATTCTGCTTTTTGTTCTTCAAGAATCTGAGGGTCTTTAAAAAAGATTATCCCATTTATGGCTACACAGTCAAAGAAAATGATGTCAGTATAGTAAAGAAATATATGCTTGCTAATGTTTTTGGTAGCACATTTCACAATAGCTAAGATAGAGAGTATCAACTTAGGTACCCATCAGCAGAGCTTTAGTCAGCAAAATGAACAGATAAGTTAATTATATACATGTGTGTGTATATACATACATATATACTTATATATGATTATATATGTGTATATATAAATATTTATATATATTATATATAAATATTTACATATATATAAATATACATATATATACACACATATATATATGATGGAATTTTATTTGGTAAAAAGGACAAATTCTTGTCATTCGTTGCAATGTGGGTGAAAACTGGAGGCTATTACACTGAGTGAAAGGTCAGACACAAGAAGTTCGTATTCTCTATTATATGCAGAAGTAAGAAAAGTCAACGTGAAAGCAGAACAGTGATTCCCAGAGGCTGGGAGGCCGGGAGGAAGGAGGCTGGGAAAGGCAGGTAATAAGCACTAAACTGCTGTCAGATAAAGGAGGAAGTTCTCGTGTTGGACAGCCCAGTGGGAGGCTGCAGTCCCTACCCTCACTGTCTGAGTGGTGAGAAGAGAGGGTCTCACAGGCTCCAAGCATGACATAATGATGATAACAGATGACTTGGACTCTGTCACCCCCGTGTTCAGTACACGTTGATCACCACATATTAAAGTATCGTACTGTACTCCATACGGATGTAAATAAAAACCTAATTATACATCCACACAGATACAAAGTCCTGCCTGTTTATTATGGTCATCCTTGGTCCTCATCCTCCTAGGACATGTTCTTTCCCTTGTGATAGAGGCCCTGAAAATGTGTGCGATGATACAGGGTGGACCACTTCGGATACTGACCTCCTTCCAGCACTGATTCATGATCTGGTAGATGTGAGAGGAGGCCAGGCGGGGCTTGTACAACCGAAAGCCAGTGCTGATGTCTTCCACGACCTCTGAGTTGCTTCGGTTTTCATACGGGATTTTACCTTCACTGAAGACTTCCCACATGAGCACACCTGGAAGCAACAGTGAGCAGAGCAACAGCTAAGGGCAAAGTGCACAAGTACCAAAGAGACTCACCAGAAGAGACGGAGTCCTTGGAGTTAGCATTCAAGTTCACCCTGTAGACATCCAGAAGTACAGTATCCAGCCCACTTGAGGCTTTTCGGGACTTCTCTTATTGTCTATTTTAAAGGATTTATTTTTTACTTGTGTGTATGTGTGTGTGTTTATATGAACATATGCCATGTGTGTTAGGTGCTTAAAGATTCTAGAAGAGACCACCAGATCTTCTGGAGAGGTTGTGAGGTGTATATGAAACAAATGAATTTATATCTAGACTTGGGTTTCATTTCCAAGCTCTCTCCCTCTACCCCACCCCCTCTCTCCATAGCTATAAATACATAACATCTATGCAAATATCCCAGAATCTAAAGTCTAAACCATTTTTGCTGTCATGCATTTTATAAGCGGAATCTTGGACTGTAGAGACCGAGGAGAGCGTACCTTCTGGTGGTATGTTACCCACCTCTGCCATTCACAGGCCGGCTGTCCCGGCTTTGTCTTTATCATGTACTGACAGATCATGGCCTCCCAGGAAGGAAGGGAGGTTGCTGATGCCCTAACCAGAGCTTTGCAAGGGGTAAGTCCAGAGGACTGTGGGACGGGGTTTCCCAGAGTCTGATCTCCAAACACCCAAATAAAATTCGGCTCCTAAACTTGTTCAAGTGGCAGACTTCTGAACCCCATCCCCAAAACCCTCTCCCAGGGTCACTATTCTGCAGGCTCCTCAGAGGCACCTGAGGACCTGGAAATTCAGAATCTGACTATGAGGAAGACTGCTCAGTATTCCAAGATGCCAGGACTTCTAGTGAGATGTCTTTTGAAAGTGAGTTGTTGCTGCTGAAGCTCAGTTTGGGGGTGAATGCTTTAAAATGAATCTTCTGAAGCATGGATGAGGCAGAGTTCATACAGGCTACTGACTAGTTCTAGAACCAATTAGGGTAAAAAGCACAGACTTTATATATGGCAAAGCCCCTTGTGTTGAGGCAGGCAGGAGGCTCTCAGGCTGTAGGGTTGCTGTGGTTTGCACATGCTGCTACTGATTTCTTTTCTTTCTTTTTTCTTCCCTCCCTCCTTTCCTTCCTTCCTCCCTCCCTCGAAACTGGTTCTCTGTGTGACCCTGGCTGTCCTAGAACTCACTCTGTAGGCCAAGCTGGTCTTGAACTCAGAGATCCACCTGTCTCTGCCTCCAAGGAGCTGGGACTAAAGACGTGCGCCACCATGCTCGGGTGCTGCTATCTGTTCCTGCTCTTCACCTATATCTCTCAACCTCATTCCTAGACTTCCTTCAAATCATGCATCTCGGGAAGGGATGCATTTTAGACTAATCTTCTGGAGAACAGCAGACCATCCCCTGGCTGATACGCTATGATGTCACAGACTCTGCAGGTGGAGGTACAGGTAAGGCTAGCTCTCTGAGCATCTTTGTGAGGTCCTGCCTTGGCAGGGTCATTAGCCCCATCACCCGTGGAGAGACAGCCACACACGGGCCCTAGCTGTCCTCTGTACTTGTGGACAGTTGTGGGAGGATGACGGCAGAACAGTTTCCTCCCGAGTTGATTCTGTAACTTCTACCCAGCTAACAGAGTAAGAGCCAAGCCCAGAGATGGGGCTGAATTACGGAATAGATAGAAAGATTCATAATTAATAAGTTCTGGGCTCTTGGGAACGGGCGTTCTAAAGTGTGAAGAAAATCCCATCACTGGTTCTTATCCCGGGATAGCTGAGTAGCCAGCATCTCTCTTGTGCCACTGAGGTTTGTGCCCCAGTAAACCTTTCATACAGAATGGCAAGGTCAACCTGAAGCAATTTCTCCCCAAAGTTCCCTCTTTACAGCTGCCATCATATCACAGAGCTTATTTGGTACTGTTTCATGCACACTGTTACGTGCAGAAATTATGACTTAGGCTGACATCAGACCCAGCAAGTCACTTAGCCTTTTCCACGTGCTGACATCATCGATCCATCCATCCATTCATTCAGTAGAGCCCACCAACCATAACTGCCTTTAGAACAGTTCCTAACTTAGTAACTCCTCTTCTCTGGGCATAGCTGAGTTTTTACACTTTCTGGTCCCTGTCAGGGACACAGCTTCATGAGTGTTTGAATGGAGACATTTGTTCAAGAGTTACTCCTAGGAAGGCCTTTCCAGACCATGCCAGTTAAGACAGACCCTTCTTCCACACTAAATGCGCTCTGTACTGTTGCTCTTTTATTGGATTCCTAGCACCAACAGACCCAAACTTGACTGAATCTTCTATCTGCTAGCTTGTGTGATAGCTGTCTGTCTCCTCTCCTGAAAAGTTTAGCTTCAGGAGGGCAGAACTCTTGCTCCTCAGCACCATGAGTAGCCCTGGAATATAACAGACACCCAGGAAACCATTGTTGAGTAACAAATGCTTACTGAGGATTAAGCATGAGAATGCAATGTTGGACACAGGATGGTCCTGCCTTCCAAGGCTTCATATTCTAATCTCCAGACTCCTCCAGCTTTCCAGCCCACAGAAGCCACTACAAGACTCTTTCCCCACTATTACCTTTAATTTTTTCGCTGTTTCAAAGATTTCTAGAAACAAATGCAATAATAACAGCCCCACTTGAACATTTCAAGCTGATCTCACACAGGCTTGCAGTGGGTTCTTTCTCCATACAGGGGCCAGAACAAAGTAGAATTGTTTGCATTTGAGAAAGAAATAGCTGGTCCACAGTTCCAGATCACACAGGGGTGGGCTAAGGATGACACTCACCAAAAGACCACACATCCGACTTGCTGCTATAGCGACTGAAAGAGAACACTTCTGGGGATGCCCACTTCACTGGGAATTTGGTGCCTGTGGAGCTGGTATACTGATCATCAAGGACGAACCTGGGAAGAGGTGAGGAAGAGGTCAGGACACTTCAGGGCTGCGTGTCATTCCTGAGAGTCTGCTGAAACCACATCTCTGTGTTACCTTGTCATCCCAAAGTCGGACACCTTGATGACTTGGTTTTCTCCCACCAAACAGTTTCTGGCGGCCTGGAGTAGGAACAGGTAGGCAAAAGAGAAATGAAGCTGTGGGTAAATAGCCAGCAGTGGAAGTCTCCCATCATGTTTTCTGTAGCTGTACAAAGGCACTGCAGAGCCCTTCAGAGGTCAAGCATCACCCAAACCTTACTGAGCTAGCAGGGAATTCAGCTAGCTCGCTGGATGTGCAAGCCCCTTTACCAGGATGAGGAGTTTATCTTCACTCCTAACTTAGGGAAATCCAGTGTTGTCCAGCCAGTGATTCACTGGAATGCCACCTATGTGGTAGGCAGTGCTGACACTGGGGCCGACTGCAGCGTCTCCCAAGTGACTGGTATGAAAGCGTTCAGAAGCTCATGCTCTTAAAATTACCCTAAACAGGGGGAGTGCCGGCCACTCTCAGTATCCCAGAAGGTAGTCTTGGAAGAGCCCTGGGAGACAAGAGACTAGGTGGGTCTCACACTTGTTCCCAAGGGGACTTAAATGAATATTCATGATCCCCCACCATCAGAGGTTCCCAGGCTGTCTCTCAGGCTATCTAGTGCAAAACTGTGCTTCAGGTCAAGTGCCCATCAGAGAGAGGGGTAAAGAAAAGGTGGTGTGTATAGGCATGGGGGTGAGGGGTGGCGGGGTGGCGGTTATCCAGCCATAAGGAGGATGAAATGCCATGAGTTCCTGGAAAGTGGGCTGGAACTGGGGATCATCAGGTTAAGTGGAATAGCGACCCTTAAGGACAAATAGCATGGCTGTTTTTTTTTTTAATCTCATATATGGGATCTAGATTAAGAAATAAATAAATAAAATGTGCAGGTAGAAGTGGAACTCTTTGTGAAGAAGAAGGGAGCTGGTGAGATCATGGACAAAAGACGGTACAGGAGAGCGGAATATGATCAAAGCATAGGAAAAGTCAGAAGGGAATCCATTACTTCGTACAATTAACAAATGTAAATAATATGTTTTACAAAGCAAAACTGTCCTCGCCCATGTCTTTCATTTTTCCAGGGGGAAACTGAGGCACAGGGAAGTTAATAAGTAGTGGTTGTAAGTTTCACTTTGGAAGAATGTGAACTGAAACTCAGAGCGCATGTCAGAAGAAGGGCTGGGGTGTAGTTCGGGTCTGAGCACTTCTGAAACACTTCCTTACTAGGGACCTCCTGAAGTGACTGGAGTAAGCAGAAGCTGAGAGGAGGGAAGGCCACATGGGCATGTCACTTAGTGATGCTCTCTGAGTCTTGGTAGTGCTACATTTCAGGGGAATATGCTCCTTTGTCCTGTACTTGCAGGTGTTGGCCCCATGCCCCTGCTCATACCAGGTCTCTGTGGATGACGCACGCCTTTTCCAGGTAGGCCATGCCCTCACACACATCCAGGCACATGCCCAAAAGGGTCTCTGCAGCAAAGAGTCCCCGCTGACTTCGCAGGTAATCTGACAGACAGCCGTGTTCCATGAACTCAAACACCAGGCAGATGGGGGCTTGTTCCAGGCACACCCCATAGAGCTGGACCAGTTTGGGGTGAGAGAGTTTCCTGGGGAAAAAAAAAAAGGCAAGAGATAAGATGACCTAAATTCAGTCTTCCAAAAGTACTGCACATATGTGGCACTAAGGCAGATAAAGTCACTTGTCCCAGCTCATGGTTTTGAAAACAGAAGCAAACCCCAAACCCAAACCAAAGATGGTCATGGAGCCTGAGGATAGCAGGGAGGCTGCTGGTACGAATGGACAGAGGCCAGTGTGGGCCGGAGGAGAGATGGATGAGAGAGGAGACTGGAGGGCTAGACCATATAGCAGGTCCTCTAGCTGAATGTGTGTGTGTGTGTGTGTGTGTGTGTATAGACCAAAGGTCAACCATGGGTGTTCTTGTGGTACTGTCAACCTTCTCTTTTTAATTTTTTTTCTTTTTTTAAAACATTTTCCTTCACATAATGTATCCTGATTACAGTTTCCCCTGCCTCTTCTCCCTCCCATTCTTTCCCACCTCTCCTCCCATCTGGGTCCACTCCCTTTCTGTCTTTAATAGAAAACAGAGAGGCTTCTAAGGGATAATAATAAAATACAACAGGATAAACGAAAACTAACATTAGAGTTGGACATGACAGAAACAGAGAGGAAAGGGCCCAAGCAAAGGCACAAGAATCAGAGACCACTCGTCCACACACCCTGGAATCCCATAAAAACGCTCAAGTGGAAGCCACAGTATGTACGTAGAGGAGGTGGCACAGACTCAGGCAGGACCTGTGCTAGCTGCCTCAGTCTCTGTGATCTCCCATGAGCTTTGCTCACGCTGATTCAGAGGGCCTTGTTTGCTTTGTATGGCAGCAGTATACATGTGTACCACGTGTGTGCTGTGCCGATCTCTTGGAACTGTAGTTACAGACGGTTGTGAGCTACAAGTGCTCTTAACCACCGAGTCCTCTCTCCATCCCCCACCTTTTTATTTTTTGAAAAAGGATCTCACTGGCCTGGAGCTAGCCAAGTAGGCTGGGCTGGCCAGCAAGCCCAGCATCTGCCTGACTCCATCTCCCCAACACTGGGACTCCAAGTACAAGCCACCATACCATCCATACCATGCCCAGCTTTTTCTTTTTCTTCTTTTTCTTTTGTATAACATGGTTTCTGTAGATTGAACTCAGGTCTTGGTACTTATCCAGCCAGCACTTCACCAACTGACCCCTAACAAGGTTCCTTCCCCCCACCCCTGTGTGGTAGGATTCTACTACTGGGGCATGACAAACATGAGAACGGAGTTTCACGAACACAGCCCAGGGCCCCCTCCCCGGGATGCCTGCACACCCCTGCTTGAACTCACATCATGACTTCGGCCTCCTCAATAAAGTCCTCCTCTGACATCGCCCCTTCCTGAATGGTCTTGATGGCCACCTTGTCCTTGGTGAGCCAGTAGCCAAGGTGCACCAGCCCAAACTGCCCGCTGCCAATCTCCTGCACAAAAGTTAGCTCTGAGGGGTGGATCACCCACTTCCCTGGAACAGAGAAAGGGCAGAAGGGAGTGGACAATCAATAAGGTAGAGGACTCTCAGAAACATATATAGTCCTATCTAGCCTAGGGTTACCAGAACTCAAAAATGGCTTAGACTATTATAGGCAATTACTGTAACATAGGATATGTTTTTGAAACAGTCATAATGTGGGAGGGGAGCATGGAAAGAAAAGGAAGATGAGGTAAAGTATGATAAAGAATGTAAATAAAAGGATCATTATAAGGTCCCAACCTTTTTAATTTAATTTAATTTTTTAAGCATATTTTTTTCTCTTGAGACAGAGTCTTACTGAGTCTTATTATGTTGCCCAGGCTTCATCACAGTCCCTCTGTGCTCACAGCGCTCTGCCAGGCTTTGCTCTGCCAGGCTTTGATGAGCATGGGGCTTGAAGAGGTGGGTTCAGAGGGGACTTGCACAGAGGCACAAGCGAGTGGTTTCTAGCAGGTCTTTTTTTTCTTAAAGATTTCTTTTTATTATTATTTTTTTATTTATGTGTATGTGTGTATGAGTGAAAGGCACACAAATGCATGTACCACCAGAGGCCTGAAAAGGGTACTGGATTTCCTGGAGTGGAGTTAGAAGTGGTTGTGAGCCACCAGATGTGGGTGCTAGGACATGCACCTGGCTCCTCTGGAAGAACAGTAAGTACTAGTAACTTCCCAGCCATTTCTCCAGCCCCAGGGCAGGCTCTTGCTAAGTGTTTAATAAACAAGGACCTAGGCCTCCATTTCCCACTGATAAAATACATGGGCTGACTAAATAATCTCTGGGATCCCATGCAGTAGGACATGTTAGGATTCAACAATCCTGGAGTAGCTCTACTTTTAGAAGGATAACAATACATTATGCTTTCCTGATGCATGGCCTAGAAACAGCCATGTGCCTATCAATCTGAGGTATAGACCCAGAAGCAAACAGTATTTGAGTATCTGCTGTGCACTACACATGCTGCTGGCTGGATAGGAAGAGTCCACATCAGTGTTTCCCCAAGTAGTTCCCTGCCCACCTGGGTTGAAACTACCAGACCACTTGTTTATAGTGCAGACCCTACGGCCACACTCTCAGGGAGTGTTTTGGTAAGCAGCAGGGCATGTCCTGGAACCAGCATTTTTGATAAGTGTTTGGAAAGATTTTGATGCACACTGAAGTTTGAGAACCACCAAAGGATACAAAATGAAGATTAGATTAGTCCTCTCTTCAAAAGCACACTTTGGACCAAGGGATGTGAACGGAAATGCCTTTAGGTTCTAGGTAGATAGTCAAGGAGGGAAGCCATTGTGGAGGACAGATATCATAGTAGAACCCATGGCCCTGGAGGTACAGGTCCTACTTAAAGGCATTAAGCAAGCATTTTTTTCTGGTGCTGGAGACTGAACTTAGGACCTGACTCATGCTAGACAAGTGCCCTGCCACTGAATTAAAGGCCCAACTCTTAAAACCTAACATTATACTATGTAAACACTTCTAGATGCTGATAGCTCATAGCCCCTGCAGAAGACCCAAACCCATCAAGTTAGATTATAACAAAAGTTCCAAAAGGTAGATAAAACACAGTGCTAAGGGTTTGTTTTCTGACATTTTCCAATAGCATTTAGGAGAGTACTCTGTATAAAGTAGGTGCTCAATAAATGCTTCATTAATGAACCTTCCTTTAAAGCCAGAGGACATTGGTTTGGTCTTCATAGATGTGTATAGATACACATTTCTTACACAGTTGCATATGCTCATTATCCTACCATCTCTCCAAGTCATCAGAAGCCTGGAGAACAGTTGGTCTAATGGCAGGATTTGCCCTAGACATTCAGGTATGGGCGTTTTTGCTCAAGTGCCCAACATTTGCTGCTTACCATATCTTAGCCCTGCTGTCACCGGGGCTTTCTGCCTCCAGGAGCACACTGGATGCCGGAGTCGAGTGACCAAACCTAGGTTGACAGAAAAGCCAAAGGCTGTGGTTAGGGCTTTGCCATAGCAACCGTCTAGGATAATATGTGAAATAGCTACTTTCAAATTCCAAAGTTCCACCGCTGTTTTCACACAGCCCTTGAGAGGATTCTTAAGCATATGGTAGACAGAGACCTCGGCGATCTGCAGAGCAGATGTTTCTGGTGGGAAGCAAGGGAGATCCTAGGGATTTGGAACTTCGTTTGTTTTTGTTTTTGTTTTTTGTTTGCATCTTGAGATACTATTTACGGCCAGTTTGTGCAGCATGAAGAACCAGGTGGGGACTATGTCATTTCCTCCCTAGTCTCCTTGTGAGGATCCCCTTCTGCCTTTGTCCCCTAGAACTTACCTCCTCCATTGTACTGGTGATACTTGATGAGGAGAGGGATGGAGTCAAACACATACTTCTCAGCCACATAGTACCGCTTGGGGTTGTCATTTGTTTCCTTGATATGATAATGTTTTATACAGGGGTTCTCACTTGAAACAAATGAACACACAGTCATTACCAAGAAGCAAAACTGACGCATAAAAACATCTATTGGCATCAGCTTCTCACCGTCTTGGGATGGAAGCTCTTGCCAGGAGGACAGGCACACAGTATTTCAGTGTGTGTTTCAGCAGGTTGGCCCTGGTGCCGGTGTTGTATTAAGAAGCACTTTAAGGCTGCTTCTGGACAGAAGAGGCCAGTGCTGAGATGTGTTGGTGTTGGTAATGCTTCATCCACAGTCATAAAATGTGGGAACAGCACTGTATGTGTATGAGTGCTAACAGAAACCACACTGGGGTCCTCCATCCCACCCCAGACTGAATGGCTGTCGTCAAGCAAATTGATGACAAATGCTGGTGAGGAGTGAGTGTGCATGTGTGTGCGTGCGTGTGTGAGCGTGTACATGTGTGTGCATGTGCGTGTGTGTGTACTTGTGTGTGTGTGTGTGTGTGTGTGTGTGTGTGTGTGTTTGGGAGAACCCGCTGATGGGAACGCAAACTAGTGCAGCTGCTATGAAAATTAGCATGGAGGTTTCTCAAAAACTAAAGATAGAGCTACCATGTGCTCCATACACCACTCTTGGGTGCGTACTAGGACACTGAGCCAGAATAGCATAGAAATTTTTGACCACACACGTTTATGGCTGCACTTTTTACAATAGTCAAGATACAGAGACAGCATAGACACCTCTCAAATGAGGAACTGATAAAGAATGTGGTCCGTATATACACTGGAATTTTATTTAGCTGTAAAAAAGAAGAAATTAGAATATTCACAAGTAAATATATAGAATGGAAATTATTATGTTAAACAAAATAAACCAGACTCAGCAAGACAAGCACTGAGTGCTTTCTTTCATATGTGTAATCTATATCACACACACACACACACACACACACACACACACACAGAGAGAGAGAGAGAGAGAGAGAGAGAGAGAGAGAGAGAGAGAGAGAGAGAGAGAGAGAGAGAGAGAGTGTGTCTCTGGCACACAGGGATCTCGGCTCTCAATGTGGTAGGTAGTTTTATTAGCAGACCAAGAATTGGCATTTGTCTGTTTCCTCTTCTAGATTACAGTATTTTCTTTCACTCTGTATGTTAACTGACATGCTCACCAAATACATGACCAAGTATTTGATGTCTTCAGAGCTCTGCCATTGGGCCTGGCCATAGCCAAGAAGAGGACCCAGTGTCCACCTAGCTCTGTCTTTTATTAAATCTCTTCAGTTCTGTCCTTGACCTCTGGGCTTTATTTTCACAAGGGCACTGGCAGAAGCCACACCACTGCTAATGAGGGTCTGCATGATGCAAGGGTGGACCTTGATGTACCTAAGTAGTCACAGAAAAGCAGCTGTCCCTGTTCCTCTGAGCCAAGTGAGTGTCATACCTTATGATGGCCTTGGTGAACACAGAGACTGTGTATGTCCCGGGTGTCCTGGAATCACGGACCAGGAATGCTCCTTCTTTACCCTGGATAGGGTAGAAAGCGTGAAAATTTAGTGATCTCAAAAACGAGGCTCCTGCACCTGGCTCCATCTTCTTGCTCTTAGAAGGAGGAAGCACTGAGGATCACAGAGCAGGCTTTCAGTTGTGACAGCCACCGTTTCAATGACATTTTCGGCAGTTGTTCATGTGAAGTCCTACACAGATAGGCAGACACAGGCCCTCCCCCTGACCATTCACCAGGCACCAGCCTCATCAGACATTTTCCAACCCTCCCTACAATGCCTGAGTCTGGACACCATTATCCCTTTTGACAACAAGGACAGAAGAGTGAGTGCCAGAGGGAGTAAGTGGCTTCCTCGGGGTCTACAGCTAGTGAGCAGTGGGGCTGGAGTTGGAACTTTGGCATCGGAACAAATTCCATGACCTTTTCTTGCTCCATGATGCTCCAGCATCTACACCTGCTCAGGGGCACACAACTTATCCTGAAAGCTTGCTGAGTTCCTGGGTGGAGCTTTATTTCTCAGACCCTTCCCACAATGCTGATTTCACTGAAGGACAGGAGGAGAAAAGGGTGGGAAGCTAGTGCTGGGAGAGAGGTGGGGAGAGGGGAGTACCTGACAGTTTTGCCCATCCTGATGGAATCAGCAGAAGCAAATGGGCGTGCTAGTTCATACACTCCTGGTGGGAACTGTAAAACCTGAACTGTTTTAAGAACCGCAGTCCCAGCTCTTCTCCTACCAGTCATAAACATCTGTGGAGCTTCGTAATCATGACTTACTTAAGTTAGACATCTTGAGGGCCACAAGTGAAGATCAGAATTAGACAGGAACCTTACATGGAACTCATATGGTTTATATACACAAGGAAACTGGACTAGCCGAATCCCTTTCATCCTTCAGTCTCAAAAATGTTTCTGCATGGACACGTGAATACACACACACACACACACAGAGAGAGAGAGAGAGAGAGAGAGAGAGAGAGAGAGAGAGAGAGAGAGAGAGAGAGAGAGAGAGAGAGAGAGAGGGAGAGAGAGAGGAGAGAGAGAGAGAGTCCTTTTATTTATAATATTGTTTCCAAGGACCACCTAGGTGGTGATAGGTATAAAGACTTCACTCCTACTTGTGGCTGAGTGAGTGACATTCCACTGTAGGGACAGACCACACTTGTTTCCATTCATCAGCTGATAGGCACCTTCTGGCTGCTGGGAGGAGAGGCTTTATGTCTGGATGGTTTTGCTCAACAGGTTGTTTATGGTATTATCACACATGGCAGGCAGGATAAATGTATTCAGTTTTGACCGTTTGCCTAATAATGCAGCTTTGGGTTATGGCTGGTTGGAATGTGATGGGTTAAACTTGAGACAGGAAGAAACAGACTTCAAGCAGAGGCAGATTTTATCTGGTTATGTCATTTATGCTAAAGGAAGAAACATAGACCCCAAGAGCAGAAGCTCACCAACTGTCTGAAAAGTGTACACATCTCTTTGATCTAATTAATATCTGGCTGTTTGTGTTGGTGTTCCTCTTTCAAAGCAGTGACTGTTTTTCTGTAAACAAGTTGTGATGGTAGCAGTCCTCAGCTGTTGTGGAGAGTAAGTACTCTATAAATACCAGGTGAAGGAGAGGGGAGGGTCATGGTCAGGTCTGCAGAGCATGGACGGCTCCACGTCCTTCAAATGCTCTTTCTCCATGGTAGGTGCTGCGGGTGGCATTTGGTGAAAGTGATATGGCCTCTCATTTGAGGATGAAGCAGTTAAGAGTTCTGAGGAAAGCATGTGCCTTACCACACACTTCCTGCAGGGAGCTGGGAGGTAGCCACAGCCACACACAACCACCAAAGAGTGTTGCAGGGGGCACCGACTTGGGTAATGTTGCCAGACGGGGCTTCACTTCCTCTCAATAGCCAAGATCTCAGTTTGCTCTTTATTGCTTCGCTTAGAGAAATACAGAGGCAACAATAGAGAAGATTATGTCAAGAGGTGAAGTATGTGTATGATCCTGGTGGGATGGGGAGAAAAGAGTAACTCAGGTACTTCCTTCTACTATCTGTCTGTTTGAAGATACATCCCTGCTGTCTTAAGGCGATGCTGCTGATTCAGTTTCTGAATGTGGCTGCAGTTTATCAGCCTTCAATACAAAGGAGATGGACCAGGTGGTCTTTGAAGGGCATTCTAGCTACAACAGCTTGTAGTATTGTTAATTCCAGATGTTTCTTATTAAAAGTATATGTGTCAGCTTCCTCATCTGCAAAATGACCTTTGCAAGGTTGTTGAGAGACTTGAGTAACAAGCACAGAAAAGTTCCTGGGATACAATCCCAGCACATGGACTATTAGGGTTATTAGTGCCCATGATTATCACATGCTGTGCTGTAGCATCTGTCGGAAGCATGAATTACATTGTTTGTCTTCATCTGAGACACGTGTCAGCATGTCTATCTTTCTGTCCATATGGTTTGAAAGTGACTTTGTGGAAGACAATCTTAAAACGAAGTTATGTTATTGTCAAAGATGGTCTGATGCTTTGTGGTCTTGTCATGCTGAAATATGCTTTAAGAATGTCTCTGACATATATCTTTCATTCTGTAGGAGGCTCTTCCCTCAAAACAAACCCATTATGAAGTCAACATCGTATCTTTGATGACATCCTGTAGTCACAGATAAACCTAGGTTAGGCTCCTGTCTAAAGTGTGAGGTTCTGCCGCAGGCATGAAGATGATTATGGAATACCTGCTCACAAGGAATGGACTCTCTCTCTCTCTCTCTCTCTCTCTCTCTCTCTCTCTCTCTCTCTCTCTCTCTCTCTCTCTCTCTCTCTCTCTCGGCGCTAAGGCTGAGGGGAAGTGCCGAGACTGAAGGCAGAGAGAGCCACTGGAGAGCTGATATTGCATCTTAATGTTCAATCAAGAGAAAAAAATCACATCTCCTGGGTAGGCAGAGGGCTGGATTTTTTTTTTGTTTGTTTGTTTTTTCGAGACAGGGTTTCTCTGTGTAGCTTTGTGCCTTTCCTGGAACTCACTTGGTAGCCCAGGCTGGCCTCGAACTCACAGAGATCTGCCTGGCTCTGCCTCCCGAGTGCTGGGATTAAAGGCATGTGCCACCATCGCTCGCCGAGGTCTGGATTATTAAAGGAGCTGTCAGCTGAAGAACTGACAGAAGATTCTTTCCCATGTTCCTAAACTAATTTAAGACACATAATCACTTGAGTGCCCCCTGGAGAGGTTCTGATTGGATAGGCCTGGAGTTCAGGAGCTTTATTTGGCGGTGTGTTAATGTATTTTATGTTTATGTGCATGCTCTTTCATGAGTTTATATATAGGAGCCTGCAGAGACCAGAAGAGGGAACTAGATCCCCTGTGATCTGCCATTTGGGTGCTGGGAATTGAACCTGGGTCCTCTGCAAGAACAATAAGCATTCTTAGCCATGAAGTCATATCTTTAGGCCTGAGTTTGTGTTTTCAAAGTTTCCCCAAGGATACACATGATCAGCTAGGTTCCTAGATGTGGATGGTAACTTAAAAACACAGAGTAAGCATTTGGTGAACTCACTGATGCAGCGAGAAGACTTTGCATAACTACTTTGTGCTAGATACAGTTTGGGGTATCTAAGCATAGTAGGGACAAGGTAAAATGGAGAAATATACATAGGCCATGACCTAGAAGCTATAGTTAATAACAGGAGAAATGAACACAATGCACATCTTAAGAGTCATATACTTGTTAGACAAGACGACTCTGAGGACACCGGAGAAAGAACACTATTGAGTCAGACAGCAAGCATACAAAAAACAAAAACAAAAACAAAACAAAACAACAACAACAACAACAACAAAACCCCACCTTATTCCATTCTAACTTTAGAGAACCCAGACTAAAGTATGTAGGGTCCCTCTGAAGTTTGACTTCAGACTTACTTAAGAAGGAAGAGAGTTATTTGGTAAGTGAATTTAAAATATTAGCAAGAAAGAATGTCTCATTAGCCTAAGCAAGCAAATATTTTTTATTACCTCAAAAAAAATAAAATAAAATCTGTTCAACAACAAGAATTGCTTTCGTGTGTCATTAATGTGGGCTGTTTAAAGCTCCCCACTGACTTTACTATGGAAGCAACAGAATGTAACGCCCTCGTTTAAAAAGCATAATGCAGGGGCTTAGTTGTGTGCTCTTTGTAGCTAGTTCTTATGACTCAAGTTTTATTGTTTACCAGCAATACTGGCTGAGGAATGAGATGAGCTGGCTACATATGCATCCTAAGCTCAGTTCAAAAAAATATAGGAGCCAGACAAGGTGGTACACACCTTTAAGCCCAGCACTTAGGAGGCAGAAGCAGATGGATCTCTGTGAGTTTGAGGCCAGCCTGGTCTACAGAGTGAGTTCCAGGACAGCCAGGGCAGTTATACAGAGAAACTCAGTCTCCAAAAACAAAAACAAACAAACAAACAAAGGTTCCCAAGAATTACTTTTAGAACACCCGTTTCTGCAGATCTACCATGGACTCTTAGAATCTGTATTTGTGTTGTATTTATTTATTGTTTGTGAGGGGTGGGATGTATGTACCATGGTATGCATATGGAGGTCAGAGGACAACCATGGGGGTCCAGGTCTCTCCTACCAAGAGGTTCTGGGTACTTAACTCAGGTTGTCAGTCTTGATGGCAAGATTCTATACCCACTAAGCCATCCCGCAGCCCTGAGAATCTGCATTTTAAACACCTGTAGCAATTCGGATATGAGGTCTGTTGGGAACCACAGGAAATGGTTAATTGCTGAGAACCAAGGAAAAACAAGCATCCCAGAAGGACTCGCCTTTCCTCTCCCTCCGAGTACACTTCCCAGGTCCTTTGATCTTGGCCTCCCTTCAACTCGCCTCTAACTCTTTACTGAGTCTTGGTTTCCAGCGGGGTCCAGCTGCAATGGCAGTGACTGTGCGCACAGGGCCAGGAACACACAGGGGCAGCATCCATGAGGTAACAGATCATTGGCATCCTGATATAATCTGATGTTCAATTTGTCCTTACTGACACATGGGGGCCCAGAAGGCAGAGGACAAATGCCTACAGTCACTGCTCAGTTGATGGCAGAACAGAGGTACCCATCCCATCCCATTATGCTTCCTTTCTTCTCATTCTTCTTTCCCTAACTCTGAGATTCCCGGGTGAGGTCAGTCCATCTGCCAGATTGCCTGGCTTCCAACAAGAAAGGAGAGAACTGTCACATTCCTGTAAATGACAGCCCCTTCAGGCAGAACCTGATCTCAGCCTGCAGAGACAGGCAAAGCAGAGCAGCCCTGAGGCCACTCAGGGTCAAGACACAGCAGCAGCAACCGTTAGCAGAGGCCCGTGGCCTCCCCAGTTTTCCTCTCCTGTGTCTTCTAACCCTTATAGTCCCCAGAATATTTGTCCTCAGACTGGAAAGCCATTGCTAAACCAACGCAGGAACCTACCCCATCAGCATAACCACAACATGGCTGGAAAGCACACAATTTCTTTTTAGTCACTAGACAGATGAAGGAGACTCACCGTGTCCAAGAGAAGTTTTTCAGCTTTGTCTCGGCTGATGTTTTTATTGTACCACCTGAAAGCCAAAAACAAGTCCTGTGTCACAGTTTGAAAACTCCATTGCTTATTTATAAAAGGTAATGCTTGAAAATCATGTGTTCGCTTTCTGTTTCTATCAGTGCCTTCGAACTCAAAAGAAAAGCCATGGTTATTTCCAGGAGAAGAAAAAAAAAAATGAAGCAAGAGTTAGCACAATACTGGTAGTTGTTAAAGTGGAGTTTCAGGGCTTTCTTTATGCTCTGCTCTCTACTTCTGTAAAAGTTGGGAAATTTCCATGAGTGTTGTAGGAAACATTCATCTCCCCCATTTCATATGTCAGTGGGTGGCTGTAAGTAGGAGGGTGTTAGGCAGTCATAAAAGACGTTATTACTAATTTGCAAGCTTAGCAAATACCCTTTGAAAACAGTTGCCATATTTTCTCCTTAAGACTGGACCTCTAGACTTTGCGAAGTTTTTGTAATTGATGAATGTAATTAATTAATAGAAAAAAACAGGAATAATTTTTAAGAATGAAGTTTTTGAATGTTACTACCATGCTGAGACATATCCTGACCATCCTAATCACTTAGATAAGATAAAGTGTGGTGGGGGAGGAAGGGGGGTTAAAAAGAAGAAAGACAGGAAATGGCCATGCAGGCTAGTCAATGGTCACACATTTGTGTACGTGCAGGATGGTCAGTAGCTCATGTGGATATGCAGACATGCAAGTTGGTCAATAGTCTCGTGTGGTGTGCAGACTGACCATGTCTCTCCTTCAGCTCCCTTCCTTGCCCATCCCTTCTCATTCTAGTCATTAACAGTAGTTTAAAGTATCCAATCAAATATATGCAACCACATATAAGATACAAAGAAGCCCAAAATGAAGAAAAGTCTCAGTCCTCTAACATTCAGAGCTCTCTAGCACTTGGATAATAATTCCCTAGACGCCTGAAGGACAGTATAATAAACTGCTTCCTGGTAAAGGGAGCCTACAGGGATTCATTTCTGGACCAAAAAGCCTACAACAAAAGTAGAAGGATCATCGTTTGACAATTTGTTTTGGAAATTAATAAACATGAGAGAGGCTCCAGGTGGGAAGGAATAGTATCTATGAAACTTGTTTGAGCACATCCAAAAATAAGTGAACCAGGGGATTCCTTTGAGCTTTTAAAACACAGTATGGAGGAGCAGACTGTACCCGTCCATGGGCTCCCAGAGATAAGCTGATGGCTGGCAAGCATGCTTCATCCCATCCAAGGCCCGAGCAATGCGTATGGGTTACTGGATCTGTGCATGTAAAGTGTGAAACAAGTCCGGGTTCAGTGGACAACAGTGTCACTGTCACAGAGTGAGGTCTACTGAGTTCAGTGCACAGGGAGTGAAGAGGAATGTCTGCAGTGCAGTGTTTTGCCTGCCTCAGTCTTGTCTGTTTCTTCCTTAGCCGGAGGAGGGATCAGAGTTCAAACGGGGCGAGTAGCCTCTCTTCTTCAGTTCTGCTGTTCTGTGATTTCAGTTGCCACAGTCAACCCATGGTCCCACAAAATGCTAAATGGACAATTCTAGAAATTAACTACCATAAGTTATGAGTAGCATGATGTAATCTCATGGTGATCATCTAGGATATAAGTCATCTAAGTGACAACATATCTGCTTACATACACTACCTATTAGTCATTTGGTAGCTGTGTGGGTTACCAGATAGACTGCCACATATTGCTGTGTCTGTGTTAAGTGGCTCTTACTTAAGAGTGGTTATGATGGCAATTCTATTATAGTATATTGTTATCAGTTCTGTCCCATCACTGGCCATTAGTGTTAATCTCTCAATGTATCTAATTTAAAGTAAACCCTACCATAGGCTGTATATAGAGGGAAAAGCATAGTATATACTGAGTTCAGAACTACCTTCAATTTCAGAATACACTGTAGGTCATGGAACACACCCCCAGGAATAGTAGGCTACTGCAACTTGTCCAAAGTCCTGCCTCTAAAGCAAGGCAGGACCCCTGAATCCAGTTAGGCTACTAACCCATGATTCTCTTACCAAGTGGCATATTTTTGAGCTGTTATGCAAAAGTCACATGAAAGTAGTAAAAATTAAGTTAAAGAATAAAAACTCTGGCTAGCTCTTTTATGTGTAGCCATATATTAAATATCAGAATGTTTTCTTATGTTATATTATTTTCTAGGTGGAATTCCACAACCCAGGAGATACAAGCTGACAGTGCATGGTACAAACTGGTTCATAGACCATGTGGTTTTTATAAAGAAAATGACTGAAAATTCCATTAGGTTAGAGATATACATTTTTACTTGTCCCCAGGGTTCCATCAATTCCCTACTGCTGTTTATTTGGTTGAGGCTTTGAATTTGCTTCTTGAATCATAAACAAAGGGATTTTGGTTAAATGCCAAAACAAATACAGCCACGTAGTCCTTTGAAATAACTAATTTTTTCCTTCAAAGGCATTGGCTATAAAGCAATTATTTCAGCTAAGCATCTCTCATCTATTTCATCTCAGCACAAACATTCTTGGAAAGGATGAATCATCTCTCAGCCCAGGGAAGGGCTATTCACACATATTTGATCAACGTGCTGAGAGACACATTTAAGAAAACCATAGTACTTTATTCAGACCATTACCTTGGTCACACTGAACTAGCAAGAATCCTAATGGGCTAGTGGAATTTCTGGTTATCTTATACTCTTCTAAGGAGTTTCACATTTAGCGAGTACTAATTGATTTATTCATTTTTTATTGGGGTGTTTATTTCATCTTCAGGTTACAGGCTATCATCAAGGGAAGCCAAGGCAGGACCTCTAGGGAGGAGCTTGAAGCAGAAACGATAGAGGAACACTGCTTACTAGCTTATTCCCAGGATCACAGTTAGCTATCTTCTTTTTTCTTCCCCTTTCTTTTTTGTTATATTTGAGAATATAATTAAAACATTCCTCTCTTCCCTTTCCTTCGTCTGAACCCTTCCACATACCCCTCCCTGATCTCTTTCAAATTCAAAGTCTCTTTTTCACTAATTGTTATTGCACTGAATCCTAAACATAACCTGTTCCGTCTGTATAATGCTACCTGTATGTGTGCTTTCAGGGTGGACCCTTTGGCACTGGACAACCAATTGGTGTGTCCTTTCTTTGGTTGCCTGTAGTTCTTTGTATAGGGTTAAGGCCTCGTGGGCTTCTCTCCATCCAGCTTGGCATGTCCATGGCATCCTTGTCCACCTCACAGTTGGGCAGTTGTGTAGGGAGGACTTTATGGGTGTGGCTTCTGACATTATTAGGAGACACAATCTCAAAGCACCCCAGCCCCAATCCTCTGGCTCTTACCATCTTTCTGTCCCATCTCCTACAACATTCCCTGAACCTTAGGTAGGGGAGATGTACCCATTGGGAGGGACTGGGGTCCACACCTCTGCATTTCAGGGCAGGCAAGACGGCCCAGCTAGTAAAAGCGATTGCTGTGACAGTTCATCCCTGGAACACAGAGGTGGAAGGAGAGAGCCAACTCCAGAAAGTCGTCCCTGACCTCCACACGTCCTTCACGGCACATGCAAGCACACTCTCTCACACACACAATAATAACAAAATTTCAAAAATTTCCAACTTATAGAAAAGTTATAAAATAGTATAAAGGAACTCCCATTGACTCTTTTCCTAGGCTGAAAGTGTATATATTTACTATTCTCTCTAGATAATTTAGGCATATGGATGGGTATATTTAATTATTTTATTTATTTATTATTGTGTATATAGAATATGTGTGTAGTACACACTTGCCATGGTGTGTGTGTGTGTGTGTGTGTGTGTGTGTGTGTAGGTCAGAGGACATCTTTGTGGAGCTACTTCTGTCCTCTCACCTTTATGCACATTTGGGAATCAAACTCAGTCTTCAGTGCACAGCCCCCACTTTATACATTAAGCCGTCTCATCAGCCTTGGTACATTTTTCCTGTACTTCTTGAGAGTAGACTTTTACTCCTAAGTACTCAGTGAGCTGTTTACCATTATATCAATGTCAATTTAATAATGAATTTTAATATCCATATATATTGTCTAATTTCAGACTTTATCAAAATTGTATTACTTTTCCCAATACTGTGTTGGGAACAAAACATGCATTTAGTTACTAAATTCCTTAATTTCCTTTAACAGGGACCAATTTTTCAGCTTTTTGTGGTTTTCATCATACTTAATTGTTTTTGAAGATTAAAGGCCATTTATTTTATAGACTATTCCTTAATTTGGACTTGCTACTGTATCCTCGTGTTTAAATTCATGCTGTGTATGTTTTGGAGCAGGGATGACAGGCAATATTTTGGAGCCACATTGAGATGAATGTCTACCAGTCATCTATCTCTATTTTGTAGTTACAACTGCTTTAGGAAGGGGTAACTTTGAGCCCATAAAAAACCTTTGTTACATTTATTACATTTCACTCCTTGGTTGTGACATGCATTGATTTTGCCAGAACTAACTAATATTTTGAGATACAAATGGTGGTTTTTAAGCTTTGTCAGCCTTCTACAAAGAACTTTGTCTTATTTATTTAGTTACTTACAATCAATCAATTTATTATGAATTATTATTTTATTCAATGAATTACAGTCCATTACTATCCTTACTTATTTTGATACTCAAATTGTCCCAGTCTAGTCAACAGGAGCTTTAAAAAACTCACTTCTGTGCCTGCTTGACATGATTCAATCACTGAAATAATTTTTCAAAAAATATTAGTTCTTTACTTTCTACAGCAACAAGACATCCCAATTCTATCTTATTCTTTCCCTGCCTCAACCCTGGAGTCTTCATGCTCCACTGCCTCCAGAAGCCACAATTCTCTTTAGTGGGGATACCATTCAGAAACAAGATCTAAGTGGGAGGTGTAGATCTTCCAGTCTCCAAGATAGGGAGTACACATGCATGGTGGGTACTTTGTACACTATATCAAATTATATCAAAGAAACATTGAACATTTCCACTAAAATTGATAGTGATAACTTATTGATAAACACTTAGCATAGCCTAAGCAGATACTTACTCCCCGTGGGTTTGAATGTTGTCCTGATATTGGCAAATTGTGTTTAATGATGTTTTAAGTCAGTTGATATTTTATCCTATATTCATAAGGATTTTCTTTCTCAAGTGACCTATACTTGGGATTCACAGTAAAAGATTTCTCTTCTACAGAATCTTTTCAAGGCCCCGAGAACCATTCCTTAATAAAAGGGGAAGGCAGTGTACTGACCACACTCCTTTTTCTCCTATTTGGGCTAAATCCTTACTGTTTTAGTCATCAGAGAAAGGAGAAAATAAAGCAGACTTCTAAAAAAAGGAACAGTTTAGAACTTTTATAGCCAACCAACAGCTTGACCTAGGGAGAAAACTTTAGTACCATAGTTCTAAAATACTAATTGAAGCAGGGCGTGCTGGCACACGCCTTTAACCTCAGCACTTAGGAAGCAGTGGCAGGCCAATCTCTGAGCTTTAGGCCAGCCTTGTCTCTAGTGAATTTCAGATCAACAAGGGCTACACAATAAGACCTGCCTCAAAAAAAAGAACAAATAAATAAGTTAGTGATTCAAAAAAATAAAAGTATCTTACTCATAGGTTTCAAGGTTATTTGGAGATTTTTCCACGAGGTAACTGCTTGGTGCATATCCCTCATGCCTGTAAAATGAAAAACAAGTGTTTAGACTCGCAGAGAACTGGTTTTTACATCTTGATTTAACAAAGTTAACCCATTAAAGTCATGTAAGAATTCAAAATCTCATGTTATTTGGCATTTGTGATAAGACATTTACAAATTTTGAAATAGAACAGCTGATAAAATTAACAAAGGTATGCTCAGTTGAGAGCAACATACCCCACCACAGAATATAGAATATAATAAAGAACAAATGGGTATTTACTTCAAAGGCTCTGCTTGCTACTCTATCATAAACTTTCCTCTACTGGAAAAAATACCTTTCAATCTTTATTTTCTATAATTAATTTTTGTGATAATCAGTATTTTTCCACTTTATGCCATCATTTTCCAGTAAGGAAATTGAAGTAATTAAGGTACAAGAACCCAACTTTACAACACAGGTCCTTAAAAACCATTCCCAGCTAATGTTGTACACTTTAAAATTTAAAAACTCCCTAGTTGAGCATCTTCAGATAAAAACCATGAGAAAAACTGAGCAGATGGCCCAAGTTTGTGATCTTAGTACTCAGGAGGCTGAAGCAGGAGGATAGCTGTGAATCTGAGGTCAGCCTGGGTTACACAGTGAGTTCGAGGCCAGCCCGAGGTACAGCGTGAGACCCTGTATAAGACAAAAAAAAGGTCAAGGTCAAGCTGGATTCCAAGGTGAAATGTCACATTTGAACTGGAATTAATAATAGAGAAATGAAAAAAATGATAAAAAGTTTATAAACATTATGAACACTTTTTACATTGTGTATAGCTCTGTAGATCTTGAAATCACTTTGTATTCACCCCTGAGCACCAGAAAGCAGGTAAACAGCCCCTTCAACTCTCTTGGCTTCCAGTTCTTACCAGTGAAATGAGAGATTTAAACTTGACTATATCTAAAATATCTCCAGATTCTGCCTATGTACAAAAAGATGAAGAAAAATACAGCCTTCTTACACCCTTTCAAAGCTTAATACTAGCCAGTGTTGGCTTTTCTATATCCTGTTGGGGGTGTACAAATTTGGTAAAATTTTAGGAGACATTATCTGTTAAAATTAAAACACCATACACTCTGACTTAACATAACTCAACATTCCCATAGTTAGAACTGAGATATATGTGTGTATATATATGTATGTATCCAAAAGCTTGTCATGCTACATAAATATTGCCAGGTCTTCACTCAAGCTTCATTCAAAACAGTACAGAAGGGGCTGCAGAAATGGCTTAGTGGTTAAGAGCACTTGTTGCTCTTGCAGAGGACCTAGGTTTGACTCCTATAAGCAACAACATGGTAGTTCACAATCACCTGTAACTCCAGTTTGAGGGGATCCAATACCCTCTTCTGTCCTCCTTGGGTATCAATCATGCACATGATACACATATATACATCCAGGCAGAACACTCACACATATTAAAAAGGGGTGAGTTTGTATGTATTGATATGAAAAGATTGCTAAGAGATTATCATACAAAGATAAAGGCAGAGAATGGATCATTTGAGTAAAATACACAAAATGCACTTGTTATGACCAACTCTCGTGTCTAGGCACACAAAGAAGTATTAGCACAAGGAAGAATTAGCAGTGATTATGGACTTGATGGCTTTTCATGTATACTTCTGTCTACAGTGAATGTACTTTCTAAAATTCTTTTTTTCTTAATTGTAGCAGACTGAACCAAGGGCATCATGCATGGTAGATACACACACTAGCACTGAGCTCTGCTCCCGGACCCTGGGGTGGTTTTTGTTGTTGTTGTTGTATTAATGAAATATTGGCATGGAGTAGTGATGTTTCAGTGCCAGAATATTTTCTTTTTCTGGTTTCAAAATTAACAATAATTTCATAACATTAACACTTGCTACCAATATAGAAGAATATTGGTCACAGTAATTATTCCACATTAAAGAAGGGCTCATGAGACGTTTTTCATTCCAAACCCCAGAGAAGGCCGTTAGTATCTGAAGAAACTTATTGTCTTCATCAGCATTTAATGATTGCTCTCATAATGAAATCTCTGGTGCCACCTGAGACTTTCTAACCTAACTGCCACTCTGTGCCATCTTCACACACCTTTTCTTTCCACTTACTTCACAATGAGATGTATTTAAAAACTTAAGAACATCACAGAGCAAGTTGCCAAGCCGACCAACTGTCACTACCAGTGGAAATCCAGGGGCTTTTAGGTGAGTTGAGGACAGGGAAGGGTTAAGATGAGGCACAGGGATTCCATATGGCAAGTGGAAGCCTCTCTGTTAGTTCTGAGAAGAGGAATGAAGAGCTCACTCCTCTCTCCCTTCCACGGTGCTCAGCTCTGCTTTCCTAATTCAGCCTCAGGACGGCTGAAGGACGTGGGCATTCCTCCCATGTTCGCCTCATTCCCACAGCAGCCGTATACTTGTCTTACCCGTTCTTGTCTTGAACCCTCCACCAGTGGACCTCGGAGCTGTCCAGCAGGTAGTACTCTTCATCACACTGCAGCGCAAGCTCCTGGGGGTCATTGGTTTGGTAGTCGTACAAGGCAATGACCAGGGTTTCTTCAGGTTCCTGAAGTGACCGCTGGGGAAGAGACAACAAAATGAAGCAAAGACATAAGAAGGGGACAAGTTCCTGGGATCCTGGATTTAGACTAGACCAACATGGCAGCTTCCTCCACCCACTGAGGTCATTTGTAGAGGCAGCTACCTTCTTCAAGCTGGCACTCTTTATGAGTTTGGGTTATGGGGCTGAATAGGTACAAACAGCAGCAGTATGCACTTCTTTCATTCTGTGAGGTAAATTCTGATCCCAATGAATTCCAAGAAGCCACATGCTTTTCATAGAAATCTACTGATTTCTATATTGGCTCATCTGGTTTGCCCAAATCCACCAAATCAGAGGCTACCAGGGCTGGAAGTACCTCGAGAGCCCATTTTACCCATGTTTTCATTAGAATGGGGAATCAGATCCCATGGCAGGGAATGGACATAGCCAACTCCCAGAGAATTCATCTCAATTCTCCCTCTACAGTAACACATGGCTCCTTTCTTCTTCTTGCAGAAACCTTGACCTATACCTCTGCCCCACACTGTAGTGATTTTAATAGAAATGGCCCCCACAGACTTATGTGTTTGAATGTTTGGCCCATAGGGAGTGGCACTAGTAGGAGGTGTGGCCTTGTTGGGGGAAGTGTATCACTGTGGGGACGGGCTTTGAGGCCTTCATATGCTCAAGCTACATCCAGTGTGACTGAGTGTGTCTCCTTCTGCTTCCTGCAGAACAAGATGTAGAACTCTCAGCTCCTTCTCCAGCACCATGTCTGCCTGAACAATGCCATGCTTCCTACCTGGATGATAGTGGACTAAACTTCTGAAACTGTAAGCCAGCCCTAATTAAATATTTTCCTTTATACGAGTTGCCATGGCCAGGCAGTGGTGGCACACGCCTTTAATCCCAGCACTCGGGAGGCAGAGCCAGGTAGACTTCTGTGAGGTTGAGGCCAGCCTGGTCTACAGAGCGAGATCCAGGATAGGCACCAAAACTACACAGAGAAACCCTGTCTTGAAAAAACAAACAAACAACAACAACAACAACAACAAAGAGTTGCCATGGCCAAGGTGTCTCTTCACAGCAATAGAAACCCTAACTAAGACACATACCATATTTCAAATAGGATGAGATATTAATGACATGAAGAACAGCTCATAAGGCAAACAACCACCAGAGGTCAAGATGAGCACACATGAGACTGAGTGGCAGATTTGGAAACAAAGAAAATATGGGAACAGATTGAGTTACTGGCTGGAAGGTGATGTAGTGTTGGGAAGTTACAAATTCTCTGAGTACATTGAATTCTGGGTATTTATGGAGCTTGAAATAGGTGGTTGGTTGGGTCATACAGATAGCTAAGAGTCTGTGGACCTGAGGCTTTGCATAGAACTAATGGATGGAGAAACTGTTCAAGGCACCCAAAGAAGGTATAGATGTAATATGTTGTCCATGTTACTGTAGATCCAACTCCCTGATTAACCCTTAAAGGAAAAAGGTTAGTACAGAGGTTTAGATGATGGTGGTGCATTTCCACAGGGGTCATGTAGAGCACATAGTGGGATAATCAGATAGTACCAAGTTTGAGGGGTACTACAGGTATTTACTAGGTGAGGTCCAAGAACACAAAATGTTCTGCAGTATCTCACAGACTTTCCAGCTTCTGAATGTCCTAATAGACATCAACATGGTGAAGACCCTGCATATAATTATGATATACAGGAGGCCTCTGTTGCACAATGGACTTTTATAATATACAAGAAGGCCCAAAGGCTAGATTCCTCCTCTACCCAATAAAAAGGACTGGGTTTTCCAGGACTGCACTACCTGTGCACTGAGAGTGCTTACCCTTGTTTTAATTTAGAATTCTTTTGGGAATTGTTCGCCATTTTGGAAAATCATATCACTCATCGAAACACTAGAGCTGAGCCATCAATAAGACATTCCTGTATCTACTGCACTTGAATTGCCAAATTCAATGGGTTCTGTCTATGGGCTTGGGCACTGGCTTATTGCATCGTGTTTTCTTATACTCATCACCCCATATTTACATTTATAAATACAAGTTATTCTATTTTTTTCAATATTACAATGAGCATATTGATTGGTTCTCTTAAAAAGTATTTGTTTACATAAACTGTGCTGTTTACAATTTTTTAAAATATTTTTCCTTTTCTTTATTCATGTGTCTGTGTGTGTATGTGTGTGCATGGCACATTGTTTTTAGTGTTGGTGCCCTCAGAAGCCAGGAGAAAGCATTGGATCCCTAGGAGCTGGAGTTTCAGGCAGCTGCTCCTGAGTAGCTACCCTGTCCCTCTGAAGGGTAACTCCACAGTCTTCCTCAAGTAGATCCTGGCTAGCCTTAACTGTCAATTTGATAACAACTAAGAATTATCTTGGAAGAGCATCTCAGTTGAGGAACTGCATACATCAGATTGGCTTAGGGGTATGTCTGTGGGAAACTGTCTTGTAATCGATGTAGGAGGGCCCAGCTCACTGTGGGCAACACCATTCCCTAGTTGGGTAGGCCTGAAAAACTTAAGAAAGCTAGCTAGGCAACAAGAAATACCTGTGGCTTCTGCCTTGGCTTGGGCAATGGGTTCCTTGGTTGGAGGTCAGGCTGTGTGGAACAGTAAGCAAGCCTGCCTTCAAGTTCTTGCCTTGAGTGCCTGCCTGAACTTCCTTCAATGATACACTATGATTTGGAATTTAAGCCAAATAAACCATTTCCTCCCCTAAGGGGCTTTTGTCCAGGTTATTTTACAACAGCAAGAGAAATTAAACTAGAACATAGCATAAGGCCTGAAAACGTCGTGTAAAATACTGTTTCTCTATAGGCCAAGCTGAGATGCCATTGCCCTGCAGGTAGGAGATAGAGAAGGGGAGGAGAGAAATAAACGACTTCAAGTGGCAAGGAGCAAGAGAAACCCTGCAATGGTTCTAGACATATGACTGACGCGGGCCCCAAGCCTTTGCAGGAAAGTGCTCACAACACCACAGGCGCTGCATTTCCAAGGAGCCTTAAAGTCCCAATGGTGCAATTCAAGAAGTGACGGGCAAGCAGTGCATTCTGGCTTCACCCTCACCAACACTGAGGAGGGCAAGACTTCAGAGAGAGCTGTAGGTTTGGGTGGGCCTGCTACAGGGGAAAAGAGAGGGCAGTGGGCTTCCAAGCCACACCTGCAAGGAGGCTGCTGGAGTCGTGCTCAGAAGGTCAAAGAGTGTAAGCACACAACTGGTTCTCTGCAACAATGGGAGTGTGTCTCTGCTGTGGTGTTGGAAGGTCAGCTGGGAAGAGATCTCAAAGTTAACCTGAGGCTGGAGGATTTAGTTTCCCTTCTGAGGATGCTGCCAGTTTTGAGGCATCACTGTGTTGGCTGGAAGAGACAAAGAGAGCTCCTTCTTCAGGAAGAAGCATGAGGAAGCCAAACTATAACTTTCCCAGAGCAAGTACCCAGATGTGGGCACCCATCTTAACCTGACCAGACGGCGGGGGCTCATCCTTTCCTTATTTCTTCTTTTTCTCCAGAGTTGGTGGTCTTGTCAATCAGTCTACCACAGAGCAGTGTGTCTCAAACTTGAGTATATCTCAGAATGACAGGAAAGAATTGATATGCAGATGAAGGGCCTCTCCTCCAGAGTTATGGCTGCAGAGGATCTTGGTGTGTTCTTAGGACTCTGCAGTCTCACATGCTCTCCCGTGGGGCTGATGCTTGAGGTTTATGGGCTATGTCTGGAGAACAACTGTTCCAAAACCCATACACCAGAAACTCTTAAGTCCTGTTAGTACCTGAATAGCCTTGGAGAAAACCTCAAGATTTCTTGGTACTTAGTTTGCTAAGTTTAAAAGCAAGGATATAAATTTATAACCCTTCAAAGTGGATGGAAGACACAGTTTTATCCTATATAGCAAAAGTGTGGAGGTGCTTTGGGATATATCAAGTGTTATCAGGCATTTGTCTCTGGAGTGCTCTATATTGAGGCATAAAGACAGCTTGGTACCAGTGCTTGTAGACTGTGTACTGCAAGGTGGCAGTTCAGGACCTGAGTGGTCCTTTAAGTGGACAGACCCACTAAATAAGCATTTCTCAACCTGTGGGTCATGACTCCTACAGGGGCGTCAAATGACTCTTTCATGGGGGTCGCATATCAGATATTTACATTACAATTCATAACAGTAGCAAAATTACAGTTATGAAGTAGCAATGAAAATAATTTCATGGTTGGGGGTCACCACATGAGGAACTGTATTAAAGAGTCTCAGCATTAGGAAGATCGAGAGCTACTACACTAAATAGCCCCCAAATCCAAAGTGTTAAATATACCTCAACTGCAACTGTCTACCCTATGCACACAGATCTGAGAAACACAGAGATCATAGTTGAGCTTACAACATGGGAGCCCACCTCACTTACCCTGTTGTCTTCAGGAGTAGGAGGAAGAGGCTTCTTTGAAGCTGAAATAAGAACAAGAGAAAAAGAAAATGAGCATGAAACCCCAGCCTTTCAGAGAAAAGAGGCCCAAGGAGAGGAGCGAAGAAAAGGGGCAGAAGGAGATGATGAAATACAGAGACACCGGAATCAACCTTGCCAGAACCTGTCTTTAATCTCTCATACTTGCTAGTTTCCAATTCCCCTTTCTAGAAGATACTAGAGACTTCCAGAAGCCAGTATTTTGGATTTCCTTCTGTATCCCCTGCCTGGGAAGGGGCCAAGATTTGGGCTCTTCTCTGCAGGTAGAGAGACTTCCATGAGTACAAGTCACCTTCTGAGCTCAGGAGTGGGAATAGGTGACTCATACAGTGAGTCACTCACTACCTTCCTGATCCACTGTGGGCTTGATGAGGTGGGAGGGCATTGTGCTTTCTGAGTGGGCTGAAGTCTGCTTTTAGCTGCCTTGAGGCATTTCAATATATATTCTGGATGCCTCACTTCAAAATCAACCTCTCTACTTCAAAATCAACCTCTCTCCCTCCCTCTCTCCTATTCCTTTGTGTCTTCATCCCTCCTTTCATTTAGCTCTCATCTCTCCTCTGTCTTGCCTCTCTTCTCTCTTCTTATCCCTCTCTGCTTTCCTTATCTTCATCTCTATCTCTCAGTTGATCTATGGACCATGTTCCTTATATCACAGGTCAGTAACACACACACACACACACACACACACACACACACACACACACACACACACAGAGTCTGGTTTCTATTTAGCATGGGACCTGGACCAGGATACTGGATTAACTAGAATGAGCCCCTTCTATGCCCGGTGATCTTGTGACTGGTCACTTTCTCTGGTGATCTTGCTCTTTTGGCCCCTATTCTATTGTGCGTACTGTGGGGATGGGATGTAGTTAGGGCTGGCTATGGTGGCAGATATGTGTTGCTAGGTCATTTCCTCTCAAGCATTCTGCTGTTTCTCAGATGCTGCAGCAGTTCAGACTTGGATACTCCCATCACAAAAAGAAAGGCTAACAGACATGGTTACCAGTTACTGAGAGCTCGTTAAGGGCTGGGTAATGTGCTAAGATCTTTCTACTGCCCTGATGAGTCTTCCAACAGTCACTTGAAGTAGCTGCCTATTATTCTATCCATTTAGGAAGAAATCACCTGAGAGGCTCAGAGAGACAGAGAGGTTAAAGGAACATAAAGTTACACAATAAGAAAAGGATGTGGCTGGGACCTTTTTTTTTTTTAACTCCAAAGCCCTAGGTTCATAGACCTTGCGCTGTCAATATATTTAACACAAGAAACCCTGTGAGCCTTTACCCCAGGAATATGATGTGCTGTGTGCACAGTGAAGTATGCTTCTCCAAACTGCTTGCAACCCTGCCCAAACCATAGTGAGTGATGCTAATTAAGTCAGAAGAGAAGGCAGTGGGTTGCTGTGCAAAAGCAAAGTTATCAGCCAAATGGCTGCACCTCACACTCATGGCCATGGCTGAGAGCTGTTCAGCTACTGGGGTCAGCCTGGAGGAGCTGCTGAAGACCAGCCCTTCCCAAGTGCAGTCAACTTACTCAAACCGCTCCTCACACCTCAGTCACATGTCTCGGGGTGAGGGAAGATCTGTGAACCCTGCTGAGGAACCCTGCAGCCTACATGGGGAAACCTGCAAAATGGAAGCAGATTCGAAGGGAAGCAGGTGATGACATCACCTTAGGGTTCTGAGACCTCTGGTACCACTTTAGAACAGAGGACATTAGGGCCCCAGGTTGCCAGGTGATCCCTACAAGGGTCCACAGAAGTGTATTGGTAGGAATCAGAGACCAGCTCTGCCTCTGGGCAGGGTCCCTCTCAGGAGCCAGGCATCTGCCAACCCCTCCAGGCAATCCATAATCAAACTTCTGTGCTGCCTGTTCAGGTACAGCAAGCAGAACCAACAGCACGAAGGAGTGGGCACTGACCTCCACAATGCTAAATATTATTCATGAAGGCCCACAGACTGATGACCTTGATTCTTTCTTTCCCAAGTGCAAGGTGAGAAGCAGTGGTTTTTAAAATGGCTGTGAGAGGCTGTGAGTCAGGAAACCATGGAAAACCCAACTGTGTGTTATATCCGCCTTGTGTTAGGACAGCAAAAACCACAGGATGAGAAACAGTACCTGTGGTAGGAGAGGCTGAGAGATGAGAAAGCTGGAAGTGAGAGAATTAATTGTTTCTATCCCTCCCTAACTGTGTGACCTTGAACTGCTCGAGGCCGCCATTTCTTTGACATCACTCTCTACCCAAGACAGCCGTGAAGAACCAAAGCACAGTGTTATGGTGTTATGGAAGTGCATTTGAGTAGAGCTACAGTTCGTTGGAGGTGTCCCCAAGTCACTGTGACATTAGATAAAAATTAAGACACACTCCAATCCCTGAGACTGGGCTTACTTTTTTTTTTTTTTTACTTTGCATTTAGACTACGGATTCCTTTCCTCTGAGACTGAGCAGGTCAAGGGCAAGTCTGGAGACCAGGCAGGAAGAAGCCAAGGTTAAAATTAAGAGAAGTCTTCTCTCTCCCTCAAGCATCTGGAGTTGAATTTATATAATTAGACATATGCATGGTGTGACGTCACTAAAAGCAATAAGGAAATATTGTGTATTTAAGGCTGTCTCCATAATTTAAGGTCTAAGAGGACTGTCCAAATTTCCCAACTGCAGTACTTCTCAGATTTTACTGTTGTCTACCAGTGCCGCACAGACACTTTCATCTAGTAGATTGGGCAGGACCAGAGTTTTTTTTTTTTTTTTTTTTTTTTAATACTTATAATTAGCTCCTAGGTAGCATAGATGGTTGACCAAGGACCACACTTCGGAGTGCATGAGCTTTGACACGGAAAAGCATGAAAGAGATGGTAGACACAGGTGCCCCAGTGAAAATTCTGGAATTAGAGAATTTTGCCTTCGGTCTCTGACACCCTGTTGACGGGAGGCTCTTTGTCTCTTTCCCCATGTCTTACCGTTCTTGGTTGGGTCATAGGGGGCACAGCCTACTGCAAGCTTCTCCAACTGGGAACAGCACCTCCACCGCCCATCCATCCAGAAATTGGGGTGATACTTGGACACCAGGCTGTTGTTATTCCTTGTTTCTGTAAAAGTTTGTACCAACAGGGGGATCATTTCCTGGCCAGTTTATCAAGCATTACCAATCTTTTAATTCACTAAGACAGGACCCTGAGGCAGGCGAGTCCTGAGTGCTAACCAGATTAGTCAGGCAATTTATTGTGTTGTTTATTGAGGGAGCTTGGGTTAAATCAGTCAGCAGCAGATCTAGTTTCTTTTCTGGATCTGCTTCCCTTTGGCTGTGTGTCTCTAGGCTGGGGAACTCTCATATAAGTCTCACTTTCCCCAGATTTCCCTGCTATGTCCTCAACTGGATGAATGTGCTCTACAATGAAGCCTTCAGGGGTTAAGGAGAAAGTTGAGAGGGTGGAATTTCCATCTCTCTCACTTTGTATGACATCAAATTTGCTATTTTATTTTATTTTTGCAGGGAAGGTCTCATGTAACTGAGAATGTCCTTACACTCCAGATCTTCTTGCCTCTACCTCCCCTGTGCTGGGATCCCAGGTGAGCACCAGTATGTCAAGTGCGTATGTGCTGGCGTTAGAACCCAGGGCTTCATGCATGGTAGGTTAGCTCTCCACCAACCGAGCTGCTCTGAGGACTTATAAATTTGCTTTTATTCCCTTTAGGCTATGGCTTTGAAGTATAATTTCTTAGGAATAAAAGTGAAATAATAGTGCTAGTAAAAAGCAAGAAAAACTCCAACATTAGTTAATCTCTAGAGCTCCTTCCAGTTTTAACATTTGGATTAAAAAAAAAAAAACCTGGTATAAGATACAGGAAAATGCCAGGCGGTGGTGGCACATGCCTTTAATTCTAGCACTTGGGTGGCAGAGGCAGGTGGATCTCTGTGAGTTTGAGGCCAGCCTGGTCTACAAAGTGAGTTCCAAGAGAGCTAGGGCTACAAAGAGAAACCCTGTCTTGAAAAACAAAACAAAACAAAACAAAACAAAACAACAACAATAACAACAAAAGATACAGGAAGATGATTGTAGCTGGGGCTCTTGATTAGTTTTGGCTTAGTGTCTGTCTTCCACTTAACTGCAACTGGACTTCTGACAGCACTTTCTAGTTCGCCTATTGCTGGTTCCTGTCCCATTTGAAATTCATCTGACCCTGAAGCCTATAACATCACTTTAGCCTTATTTTTCAGACAGAAGTACTGTGGTTCCAGACGTAGGAAGGGCCTTGCTTCCTTACTCCTCACAGCTCCTTAGAGACAGGTCTCCTGATACACAGGGGGCTTCAGGCTAAAGAACAGTAATGTTGATCCAGTACTGTGTGGGGGGGAGAATTTTCAAATGCACCTTTTGCGTCCTAACTCATTTGATTCTCACAACAGCCTATGGCTGTGCTTGGGTGTCTTTTATAGCCAAGGAAACAGGGATGCACAGAGGTCCAGGTGACACACTAACACCTGGCAGTTTCTGGACTTTCACTAAAGAACCCTGTCTGCATATCTCATGGACTTAAGCACTGTGCGGGCTCTAACTGTGCTGCCAGGAAAGAGTGAATAAAGAAATGCTGGATGACTGGGCATGGTGGTGTACACCTGTAATTGTAGTACTTGTGAAATGGAGGCAGGAAGGTCAGGGTTCAAGGTCAGCCTTGGCTACTTAGAAAATTGGAAGTCAGACTAGGTTTCATGATCCTCTGTCTCAAAACAAACAAACAAACAAACAAACAAACAAACAAACAAGCTAATGCTTCCTGGGCACTGGCCACAGCTGCTAGCTCCTAAGAATTTTACCCATTGTGGCTCTGTGGAGGGATTCTATTACTCCCCTCCCCTCTCCAGTTTAACAGCCAGGGAAACTGAGGTTAAGAGCTTGCCCAAAAGCACAAGGAAGAGCCAGGATGCCAATCCTTGGGATCTAAGCGGAAGGGTTCCCACTCTAACCTTTCTTGCTCTACTAGAGTAAGCAAACATTTTTAAAATGCCAGATAGTAAAGTTTTTAGGTTTTTGGTTTGAATGGCCAAGAGGCAAAATGGTCTCATGTGGATGCTTATATATTCCTTTTAAATGATTCAAAACACAGGAGCTGTTTTTATCTTGGAGCCTTACATGATCAGGTAGTGGGCTGGATTGGGCCAATCCTTACATTACCCTTGTTGCTGCTCATGGGCCCGTTTTAAAAACGCAAGGTATTGACTGACAGCAAATGGGATAAATTCTAAACTCCAGTTGCTCACAGATATCACTGTGCTCCTTCATGGAGCCCAAGCCCAGCACAGGCCTGAGGTCCCAGTGACTCAAGAGCACTGGAGTTTACTTACCTTCTTTAAGGGTGAGCACCCAGCGCTGCCGGCTCTCACAGTCTGGAGCAAACACATACAGGAGGTAGTTGTCATGCACGACCTAGAAACACACAGGAGTCCATGATGAGCGGGGCATCCCGAAGTGGGGACCCACCATAGGCCCATCCTCAGCACTACAGGAAAGCAAGAACCTTTCTAAGAGTCTTTTTGGAGTGAATGAATGAATGTCCCTGATTGGAAGAACAACACACAACCCTTTCTGTGGCCTTGGTCTAAGCTCTCAGCACGGGTGACAGCCATCTTTCCCCCATCTTCTTTTACAAGGGCTGAGGATTCTAACCACGGCCCAGGGACAGAAAGCTATCCACTGTAGTCCTGCTGGGCTTACCTGAAAAGGGTATTTATAGTGGCAAGGGATGCTAATGTCACTCTTGACGATCTCCACACACTTGATTCTGGAAAGTTCGATGGAGCCTTTCAACGTGCGCTTTTTCTGTGAGGAGACATAACATCCGTTTAAGTGAGAAAGGAGACAATGTTTTCATTCTGATTGTTTCCAGAAATTTACTATTAGGAAATTTCCCCTCCCTTTGGAAGCCAGTTGTAGGGCTTCTAATCAGATATCCTGGAGCTGCCTCCTACCTCAGTCTGAGAGGGACTCTGAGCAGACTCTTGTGGGGAAGGGCCTCTGAAGGGTCATGATGGGGACTGATTTTCTATTCAGTCAGCCACAGTGATACACACCATGGTCCTGTTGATACATGCCATGTTTGTAGGACTCATGGTTGAGATGGGTTGTGTACTCAGTGGGGAAAGAGCTGCACATGTGACGACATTTCATGCTCTGGGCTATCTATGACCTCATTAGAAATTGTGCTCAGGCCTGACAGGGTAGTGAGGTACACTATAGTCATGCCTTTGTCACATCTGGCTTTCCCGTGTCTCTTAGTTATTCAAAGTTCCACAGTAACACGCCTGCGGCATACTCCTGCAGACACCCACTTCGCCCTCCCTGTAAAATCGTACCGGTCCCATGCCTCAGTCCTTTGGAAGCTTGTTAGATGTGTTGTCTGAAGAACTGACAGTATCTTGTTTGACAATGATGTTCAATGTTACCTAAATGTCACTGTTCTCAGGAAATGGATCCTAGGAGATGGGTCACCTTATCCAGTGAGACATTCCATTAGTGGAACTATCAGGCTCTAGGGAAGGCGAGTTGGGAAAGGCTTTTGGACGGCAGGGCCTTTCTCAGGGGCCTAGAATGTGGCTGCCACTGAGACTAGTTTCAGTCAACTATGGAGTCATCTGTGGAACACGTCATTAGATGTCATCCTCTCTGAAGATGGAAAACCAGCACCAGAGTGGAGGAGTGGGTGGGGTTGAGGTTCGGCTTTGCCTCTTATTAGCACCACAAACTTGGGCAGTTCATCCAACTTCCAAGAATCTTTTTATTTATAGCTTATGAGGACAGTTCCTGCCTCATGGGGTTGGTTAGAGAATAAGGAAGGGTGATTTAAATAAACTGTAACAGGGGCTTTAATAAAGGTCATCTTATAAAGAGGTTAAGGAAGGCCAACTATTCCAAGAGAATTGTGACTACTCTTGGGTAGACTTGGTTAGCACTGGGAGTTATACACCATCAGATTCTCTAGAACAGAAATCAGTCTTTGTCTTTTGATCTTCTAACTGGAAACCAATCTTCATTACCAGCTGAGGCACAGAACTGATGAAAATAGTTAAGATGTGCGAATCAGACCCCAATGAATACAGGGAAGCTTTGTAGAGTTTCTTTTCAAATTTTCTTCGCAAAACTGCTTTATTCATTTTTTAAAATACAAAAACAAATCTATTCATAGTTACAAGCAAAACAATATGGAAAATTACATGTGAAGTTAATATCTACAGGGCTGCATTATTCCACCTCTCTTCGTGATCCTGAGGCAGCCAAGATTAACACTTTGTTTGTTTATATGTTTATTTTGGGAGTTTGTGCGTGCGTGTGTGTGTGTGTGTGTGTGTGTGTGTGTGTGTGTGTGTGTGTGTGTGTAAAGCCAGAGGTGGACATGAGATGTCTTCCTCAATTGCTCTCGACCTCACATTCTTAGGTGGACTCTCTTTCTGAACCTAGAGTTCCCAAGTGAGCAGATTAACTAGCCTGTGAACCCCTCCTCTTGCCATCTCCCCAGTGCTGGGATTACAGGTCCATGCTGCCACCACCGGCTCTTCATATATAGCTGCCAGGGGATTGGAACTCAGGTCTTCATGGCAAGCACTTTACTGATCCTGCCATCTCCCCAAGGCATTTGTTTTACCCCTGTACAACGCAGGGCATATATACACAAAAAGTGAGCATCCGATTTACATAGTGGCCTCACGGCTGCGTTGGTAATCTAGTCCTGTTAAGAGGCCCGCCCTGCGGACTCTAGCTTCCATAGCTAGAAAAGAGTCCCAATGTGGCCCATCCTCAAAGCCCTCAGGCACTGCCAGTTTGCACTGAAGAAGCAGAGGTGCACAGAGGCCTTCCTGTCCCATAACTGTCTGCGTTCCCTGGCCACTGGTGAGCTCAGGCCGCTGCGTGTTGGCTACTTCTTCAGGGTGAGCCTGACAGAAGACCCACATCAGTATCAGGACAGCTCTGGCTAACAACTCCTCTCTCTTCGCAAAGTACCGAGTTCTGTCCTGTATGCTCAATGCCTAGCACAGTGGTTGATTCTTTATCTTCCTTGGCTAGGGCATCATACTGGACCCAGTTTAAACAATCTCAATCAGATTTAAAGCTAATATGTTTGGCTATTCTGGAAATTTTTACTGAAGACCTACAATGAACAAGGCATTGCTCTGAGTTCAGTAAACAAAGCAATGAACTGTAGTCAGGTTTTTTTTCTTCTTCTTTTTACTCTTTGCAGGCCTGCCACCCAGATCCCAAATAATTACACAAACGAAGACTTATTATTACTTACGAATGCCCGGCCTTAGCTTGACTAGTTTCTAGCCAGCTTTTCTTAAATTATCCTATCTACCTTTTGCCTCTGAGCTTTTATCTTTCTCTATTCTATACACCTTTCTTTACTTCTTACTCCAAGGCTTGCTGTGTATGTAGCAGGGTGGCTGGCCCCTTCTGTCCTCCTCTCCTTCTCCTTTTTCTTGCTCCTCTATCTTCTCTTCCTAGATTTCTCTCCCTATTTATTCTCTCTGCCTGCCTATCCTTTCTCTTGCCTTGCTATTGGCTGTTCAGCTCTTTATTAGACCATCAGGTATTTTAGACAGGCAAAGTAACACAGCTTCACAGAGTTAAGCAAATGCAACACAAAAGAATGCTACACATCTTTGCAACATTAAACAAATGTTCCATAGTATAAACAAATGTAACACATATTAAAATAATATTCCACAACAATGAACACTGTCCATTCTCTCATAGAGGTCATATACAGCCCTCACTTACAATGGTTTCACTTATAGTTTTTGACTCCGTAATGGTATAAAAACCAAACTTCATGGGCAGGCATAGTGCTACATACTTATAATCACAGCATTATGCAGGCTGAAGCAGGAGGATTGAGAGTTCCAGGCCAGTCTGGGCTACATGGCAAGACCTTGCCTCAAAAATAAACAAATAGTTGAATATTGTAGTAATGCCAACACTTAAGGAGAAGAAGGAGGAGACTTCTCTACATAATGAATTCTAAGCCAGCCTGGCCTATACAGCAAGCTCATACCTCTAAAAACTAAATCAATTATCCATCAAGAAAAGAAACTTAAACTTCAACATTTGAATTTTAATCTTCTTCTAGGCCAGTGATATCTCATACGATAGTCTTGTCATACTGCTGGGCAGAAGGCCACAGCCACTGGGTAGCCACGGATCATGAGAGTGGGCACCAGGCTCTCTGCAGTGAGCTGCACTGCTAAGTTGTGGTGTTTGGTATGCTGGGGTTCAGCTCACAGTAAGTTTATAAGGATGTAACCCCTTCTTAAGGTTGGGAGCTCAGAAAGAAGAAGCAAGAGCTGAAAAGACCATGGGATAGGTAGATGTCATCAGGACAGGCCTCTGGAGAGAGGGCCTTTGAGACAGACCAGGAAGTCCAACAGGGGCTGTCGGTGACCAGGTAGGGGTGAGCGCTAAGTGAGTCACTAGAGCAATGGTTCTCAATCTGTGGGTTGTTTGACACCAAATCTCAGTCTGTGGGTCATGACCACTTTGGGGTCCAATGATCTTTTTACAGGGATTACCTAAGGCCATTGGAAAACACAGATATTTACATTATGAGTCAGAGTAGCAAAACTACAGTTATGAAGTAGCAATGAATATAACTTTAGGGTTGGGGGTCACCACAACATGGAGGACTATGTTAAGGGGTCACAGCATTAGGAAGGTTGAGAACCACTGCCCCAGAGCAAAATGCCTGGGCAGAAAAGTGCTAATCAATCCTCCCCTTCCAGTTATGCCACGGCGTGGAGGGAGAAATAATTTCTGCAGTCAAAAAGACGGGGCGGAAGAAAATTCTGTGTGAAGTTCAGAAGCTGCAGTGCCCAATAAAAACCAAAACAGAATGTGAACTGTACATGGAGTTTAAAGTTTTTCAGTTAGGCATCATAGCTTATATCTATAATTCTATCACTTACGAGGTTGAGGCAGGGGAATTTCCACAAGTTTGGATCCAGCCTTGACTACATAGCCAAGGGCTACCCTTTCTCAAAATAATTTCTTTCCTATAAGTATATTCAGAAAAGCAATAGCAACAAATAAAATTAATTTGATAACTGTTATTTAACCCCAAGCATCTCAATTATTATCATTTCAAACTAAGCATAAAAATTGATCAATTCCTCGTTAGTTCTAACCTTTGAAATCCTCTATTTTTTACACACCTCACCTTGAACTAGCCACATTTAAGTGCTCACACAGTTTCCAAGGAGGATTCTACCTTTCTGTTCAGATGATTCCTAGTATCCATTTGTTCCACACATGGACTTGAAGAGACATTTGTTCCTTAACTGTCAGACAGATGAGCCTTTTCAGTCAGAGAGATCTGATTGTCCACCGTTAACCTCACTCTTGGTCCCTAGAAACTGCTTGGGTCCCCACCTCCCATCCATCTGTCCTGTCAGGCTCCCAGAATTCCACACAATTTGATCTGGGAAACAGTAGGCATAGATGTTCCCTACCCAGCCGGTCAATGGGAGCAGCGGGTCAGGAGCTAAACACCGTTCAGTCTCTGGGAAATGATGGTTGTCTGCAATCTTCCTAAACTCCCAAGCTATTTCTGAAAAACATCAGGGGAAGGCCTGCCAAGAAAATCACACAAAAGCTACCAGAAGAGGGAGAGACCGTGACAGCCTGTCTGCACTCTTCCCTGTAATTCTAACTGTCTGCACCACACAAGGTCACACGATTTTGGGTAGCAGTATCTCTTTTGTTGCCATGTTCAGAGCTACACTGTCTCAGGAAATAACACCAGCAGTCAACAAATGGAACCTTGCGAAATTAAGAAGATTCTGCACAGTCAAGGCTATGGTTAACGGAGTGAAGAAACAGTCTGAGAGACCATCTTGGCTAGCCATACATCTAACAGAAGATGGATATATAAAATGTATCAAGTACTATAAAAAAAAAAAAAACAACCTCAACCACAGGAATGCAAACAACCCAACCAATACACGGGATCATGAGATGAACATTTAGTTCCTGGAAGAGAAACTCAAATGCCGTTAAACACATAAAAAAGAGTTCAGCTTCACTAACTCTCACCGAAGTCGAAATTAAAACTATGTCAGGATTCTATCTCACCCCAGTTAGAATCTCAGTCATTAGGAAAACAAATAAGGGAAATGTAGGTGAGGATGTGGAATAAGGAAAGCCTTATATACTGCTGGTAGGGTATACACTAGTCCAGCCATGATGGAAGTCAACACAGTGGGTTCCCTAAAAACTACAAGTCGATCTACTCCGTGAGCCAGCAGTACCTGGGTGTTTACTCGAAGGACTCCCAGTCACTACATCTCAGAGAAACTCTGCAGCATTATTCACAACAGCTATGTTATGGACTCAGCCAAGGTGTCCATCAACAGAGGGGAGGGTCAAGACAAGGCTGGATAGATACACAACAGAACTTTTTTCAGCTACAAAGAAAAACAAAGTCATGTAATTTGTAGAGAAACGGATGCAGATGGAGACAACCCTAGGAAGGCAGCTCAGAAAGATAATTATTACATGTTTTCTTTCATATTCGATTCCTAGATTTTATAGATACATAAAATCATGTATGCATATATGAAATGAAAGTAGAAGTGAAAGTGTTGAGAACAAAGGGGACTTGGGGAGGAGGAGGAGGGGGAGGAGGAGGAGGAGGGGGAGGAGGAGGAGGAGGGGGAGGAGGAGGAGGAGGGGGAGGAGGGGAGGGGGGAAGTGCATAGGCAGCACACAATATATACTTGTATGAAAATATTCTCATAACAAAATACAATGTACAATAAATAATGAAATTTTAAAAGTCATAATAAAAACACAAGAACATAAATTTTTAAAAAGTGCTACATTGTTGCCACAGATTAATATAGATAGTTTATGTGTCAAGCCCATAAACTGGTTTATGCACAAAACTGCAAAAGACTATGCAAGTGGCTTTTACACCCTCTTTTGAATCAATAATTTATACGAAATAGAGTGAGATTGTGAGTTTCAGAGAGAGACAGGGGAACAATGAAAAGTCAACAATATTTTTAACTTCTTTCTCCATTGTATTCAATGTGACCCAACAAAGTACTGTTTCTCCATGACACAGATGAGGAAACTGGGGCCCAGGGAGGCCAGCTTCCTTAATTCATAGCGAGGAGACATCTTTGACTATCGTTCTTGCTTCGATGCTGACAGGAAGCTTTCATGACCCAAACTCGGTGTATGTTAGTTGCATAGCCTATTTCCTCCAGCCATGGCTCAGTGGAGCACTGTTTCTGCTGCACAGGCCTGTTCAGCACTTACGCTGGGTTTCAGGTGTGTTCCCTGGGAACACACACACAGCATGGCAGTTCCTTGGATCCATCACTGCTTGCCCAGTGGATACATCAAAAAGAAGTTACATGTCAAACACCCTCAAGAGGACATTTCTGAGTGTGAAAAACAGCAAAATTACTGCTTTATACTTTGGCAGAGCAGAATGGAGAAGGGATGCTTCCAATCAGGCAGACTAGGGTTCAAACTCTGACTCATTCCTTACTAGCTGCACATCTTTCGGCCAAGGTTTCAACCTCTTAATAACTTTGTATTAAAAATATTTTAAAGATGTATTTATTTTATGTGTATGGCTGTTTTGCCTGCATGTATGTATGCACGTGCACCCCATGTGTGCAGTGCTGTGGAGGTCAGGAGAGGGCATCAGATTCCCTGGGACTGGAGGGAGTTAGGATTTGGGAGCCACCATTTGGGTACTAAGAACTGAACCTGGATCCTCTGCAAGAGCAAAAAAATGCTCTTAACTGCTATCCCACCTTTCCAGATCTGATATAACTTGTTTTCATGAAAGTGGCAAAAAATGGTTCCTCATTCACTGTGCTAACTCAGAGGACCTGAAACAACTACTTAAAAACACTGTCGAATTAAAGGCATTGAGTGATGAACTGTCACATGCTCCTCACTTCCTCTTCCTCCTTTCCTTTTCCTGTCCACAAATGAAGCCTGTGCCCTTTTTGTCTTTATGCATTCATATTTTCTTTGCTCAAATGTTCTTTTAGGACATATGTAATCGCGGGGCGGTGATGGCGCACGCCTTTAATCCCAGCGCTTGGGAGGCAGAGGCAGGTGGATCTTTGTGAGTTCGAGGCCAGCCTGGTCTACAGAGTGAGTCCCAGGAAAGGCGCAAAGCTACACAGAGAAACCCTGTCTCGAAAAACCAAAAAAAAAAAAAAGGGGGGGGGGCATATGTAATCAGGAACCACCACCGGGGAGGACAATAGTCACACTTGGCCGTGAGAATGACAACTCTGACAGCCGGGGCCGTTTGTTTTCCTAGTAACTTGTAAAATGAGGACGAAATCATGAAAAGGGTGGCTTCCCGGCCTCCTCTGCGTGTGGCTACCTGCCGGCCCTCCCTGGGCTCAGAGTGTGAGAGGAACCACCCACAGCACCCTCAACGCTTGGATGCCATCGGATCTTAACAAGGCATCTCAAGTGTCTGCTCAACACCCCTTCTGGGTCTAGTTTACCTATTGTTCCATCTGAAAATGCGCAGTGGTCCACGGCATTAAGCCTGAAGTCATAGGAAATAAAACTTAATTGACTGATGCAGGGGGTGCCAATTGTAAGCTGGGAAATTGCAGCCCATCCCCCATCTGCTTGCTTTTCTTTCCTTGTTTCCACAAGACCTCTCTCTCACTCAGACACAAGGTGTAGTCTCCGGCTTTCACGACAGCCGTGTTTCACTCTGTGGTTTACTACCAGGCTGGCTGTGGGGAAAAGCATCTGGCTTCTTTTAAGGTCGGCCATCTTTTCAACAGTAGCACCCTGACTAGGCAAAAGGTGAGAATTTTACAAGAGAAAAGAAAGAGAACTATACTCTCATTTAACTTTCAGAGGGCAACTGCTGCGGTTCTCTTACTCAAATTATGAACATATTTTCTCATAATAATATTAAAAACACAGATCAGTGGGGCATAGCTGAGGTTTGAAAATAAGGGGCAGAAATATATATATATATCTCAAAATGTATAAAGATATGAGAGAGGATGCTTGCAACAGTGTTACTTATTGCACTAGAAAAAAAACAAGATAAATGGTTGAATTAATGCGTTACTCATCCTGTGACTACCCTGTAGTCATTAATAAAGAAGAGAGATGGTCTATATAAAGGAACAAGAATATATGTTAAATTCAAAAAGCAGATTTAAAGCAATAGCTGAATCCTCTCATTTTTTTGAAAAAGATGAAATAGATATTAATATAGACAATATCCAAAAAAGTAATACAGGAGGGAAAAAGATTCCAAGCTGCTAATGCTGGTTTTCCCACGTGTCAAACAGAATAGTTTCGTAGCGGAAGTAATACGTTCCCATGAGACTTGAGGTGTCTTTAAGACAGTAAGCATGAAAAAGGAAGAGGGGAGCAAAACTGGAGGGTATTTTAAAGCAGACAGAAGCATTCCAAAAACACCACACTGTAATACAACAGTGACAGATGGACAGAGGGAGAAGGTAAGGGATTCCAAATGAAAAGCTTGGGAGTGTAAAATGATCTCTGCCCTGGTGACCTCATAACCCCATTAGCAAGAAGCTGGAACCAGGCAGCATCTGCCACCTGCCCTTCTGTATATTCTTGGAGGTTCAAGTTCATGGCAGTTCCTCTCCTGTTCTCAAGGGACGGCCATTTTCTTCCTTCATTTTTGTTCAAGGAAAATCACTGAGTTTTTGTGTGGACATGTGTACCTTGTAAGTGAGGCAATAATTTATAAGCCCAAATCATGTTAGATTAAAAAACAAAACGAAATAAAACAGAGAATGGAACAGAAATGTTAGTTTAGATTTGTTTACAAGAAGTATGTGTTGCTGGGCATGCTGGTGTGTGTCTATGATCCCAGCATTTGGTAGGAAGGATCACTGATTCCAGGCTACCTGGGGCTCCAAAGCAGGACCTGGTCTCTGAAAGAACAAAGTGCCACACGGTAAGCATCAGTCCTCCAGGTCCCACGCACTGTCTCAGTATCTCTAGCCTGTGAGCTCTCTTCCAAAGCTCCCTTCCCCATCTTTCCAGGAGAGGGCATAGGAGATGTTTAGTGTGCTTGGAAAACATATTATTTTATCCTCTTTTTAAGCCCCAAAGAGTCTGTAGCTAAAGGAGATAGTGAACAGTTTGACTGCATTTCAGAAAATCACTTGACAGAGGCAATGTCTAAATCGTATTTGTTAATTGACTGACGGAGGAACAGCAGGCCAGAGTGTTGTAGCAGAAAGTGGAATGTGTGGACCCCACGACAGTATGTGTGGAACTCTCAATGGAAATAAACTAGGATATGAGCTCCAGAGTAACTGGAGGATGGGTAAGAATCTTTTGGGGGTAGAAAGGTAAGTTAACACTAGACTACATGGAAACGCACCAAGCACTCCTGCGAGTTATGAACAGGCTTCTAGAGAAGGGAATGTAAATGTTTCTTAAAACATACGAAGAGATGCTCAGTTACTGTGACAACAGGAATACAAATAAATTCCACTTAGATTACTTTAAACCTATCAGAGCAGCAAAGATCAAAGCATCAGACAAGGGTGTTGTTGAGGTTTTGAGAATAAGCTCGAACACATGGCTCTGGAGAAAGAGCAACTTCTGTGGCGAGTGACTGGGTCACTAAACAGCAACTGTAAATATCCTTTAACTCAGCAACTCCACATCTGGACATGTTTTCTATGCACTGGGGCTTCTCAGTCTCTGTACTGTTGACCCTTTGGTTCTGATTCTACCCACTGGACGCCAGTAGCAACTACCTCTCCACATCTCCAGCGAGACCAAATGTCCACAGGGTGGCAAAGTTGCCTCCGACTAACAATCACAGTTATATTCATTAAAGTGACATACGTGGTGAGGTTATTCATTCCCTGTTGCTTGCAAAAACAAAACAGTCGGAAGCACACTAAACATACAATGGAAAGGTTTTATCTACACAATGAGTTATTTTTACATTTGTAAAAGATGAAGAAGCTCTGTGTGTATCCATTATGGACTGATCTCTAAACTAGGGTGTTAACCAATAGAAAGAAAAAAAAAAGGTAAAGTAGTGTGTGTAGATTATGCTACTGCTGTATAAAAAACAAACAAAAGAGGCTTTTCTGGTTGTATTACATGTAGATGAATAAAGCATCATTGGAAAGTATGTAAGAAACTGACTATATTTGTTAACTTTTTACATTTACTTATTATGTGTGTGTGTGTGTTTGTATGTGTGTGTGTGTGTGTGTGTGTGTGTGTGTGTGTGTGTGTGCATATGTAGACAGAGAATTCTCTCCCTCTACCTTATCTGTCCTAGGGGTTGAAATCACATCACCAGGCTTGGCAGCAAGTGCCCTTATCTGCTGAGCCACCTTGCTGGCTCATGTTGGTTGATGTGGGGGTTGGAGAAATGGAGTTTGGGACAAGGATTGGAAATTTTGTTACTGTGTAGCATTTGGTAACTTTCAAAAATATGGGCCAGACAGTGGTAATGTCTCCCTTTAATCCCAGCACTTGGGAGGCAGAGGCAGACAGATCTCTATGAGTTCGAGCCAGCCTGGTCTACAAAGAACTAGATCCAGACCAGGCAGGGTTACATGGAGAAATCCTGTCTCAAAAAACCAAAAATAAATAAATAAATAGAAATTTAAAAATGAAGATATATTATGTACAAAAGAAGATTTGTAAATGGCCCATCACCAGAACATTTCTGCTTCTGTCCGTCTCTGCGTGGAGATGTAGGTGATGAGTCCTCAGGTGAGAGTTCTGACAGGTACAGAGGACGAGGCAGGGCCCACACACGCCCCAACCATCAGATCCACTACATGATCCAACTAGATCAATTTGAAACACAGGCAAAAGAGCACTGAGACAAGTCTTGGCCTATTGTCCCTGCGATTTGAAGTGGATCGTTTTATTCATAGGGTTCAAGGATTTTACATTTTCAGTATGCTATGCTAGGATCGATAAGATCTAAGAGATGCTTCCTGGTGCATGGGCCAGGCTTACCTTCCGCACTGTTTCAATGTTTCGTGCTGACAAAGTGAGAAGATCCTTTCCCTTTTCCATTAGACTTGCCTTTCTTGAGAAAGGTCTGAGGTCAGTTTGGGGCAGCAGTTTACCTGCTCACTGCATTCTGGGGCTCAGGCATCTATAGAGTTGAAGGTGGGTAAGGCATACCACTCCCCCATCTTCCCTGAACCTGTCCTTATACATCTTAGTGTCCTGGGCCCTGAACTCCTTCAACAGACATAGGTATTGTGATTCCTGCCGTTGGTTGCTGAACTCTTTCCTCCAGGCCTTGATTTCTTGAAGTGTTCTTTCATCCCCTTAAACAGGACTGGATACTTGGTGGCATTTTATAAACTGACACACACACCCAGACTCTACACACATAAACAGACTTACTCCAAAGGAAATCTGAAATCACCTTCCTCAATTTAAAAGAGTCATTCCTTATAGAAACTGCAATGAATTAAAGGTGTGGAGGAGAGCTCTATGTTTTAAAAAGTTTGGGACCCCACTGGTCTAATTGAAATCCTTGATTTTCTAGCAACAAAGGTAAACCCCAGACACAGTGAGGAAGTGACCAGATGCTGGTCCCTCATCCCTGTTAAGTAGCCATGTTGTTGCTCCCTACCTCTGTTCCTTACCTAGGATTATAGCCTGCTGGCCACTGTCTGTGCTTTAAACTCGGCCGAATGTGACAGGCCACTGCTACAGAACAGTCAGAGTGGCTTAAGTGACATCTTCCTGAATTTTATTCATTCCTTGACTAGGCGCTGGCTGATCTAGCTCATGAGCTCATCCACATGAACCTCTCGGTGGAGCCCCTGGGATGACCAGTTAGCTAGCCACTAACTGTTAGTGACACTTGGATGGTGCAGACAGCATGCTTTTGGGTATTCCTTCAATCTTATTGTACAGGTACATATACACAATTGACTTAAAGTCAAATTATTTCATTCACATAAAAAAAAACCCACAAACACAAAATGGTGCCTATAAAAAAAGTATTTGAAAATCACAGCAATGGAATTTTTTTATTAATTCCTTTTTAGAAAGATAAATGGTTCTCAGAAAATATGAATGGTTCTGTAACTAACACGGGACTACTTTTGGTGGCTTGTATATTGCTTTAGCTCTTTGGAAAATGATACAGCAATAAATGCTTGAGCCCAGGACATGTTCTTATCCTGAGCAGGTGCGATGCCTCAGCAGGTAGAGGCACTTGCTACCAAGCTGACGATCTGAGTTTGATCCCCAGAACCTACACGGCAGGAGAGAACTAACTTTCAAAGGTTGTTCTCTGGCTTCACTTGTGGACCGTGGCATACATGCATCTACTTTTATACTAAATAAATAAATGTAAAATATTATTATCCTATGATATAGTTATTTTACAAAGAAATCCATCCTAAAAAAACTTTTGAAAAGCATCAGTCTCCTATTATATATGTGTTTTCATAATACCTGGAAACAACTTGAGTGTTGAGCCATAGATGATAGACATGTTCATCCATACATGCGTAAACATAAAACAGAGAAGTTTGTCTTTGCAAAGAATGGATCAAAACATTAAAAATTCAGATATATGAGAAAGTGATTATTTTCAAGGCCATATAGACATACAGAAGTATATTTATTTAAAAGAATGAATGGGGAAGTAGAATATAAAATTGCCATGCATTATAATTTTAAGTATTTGAAACTATATCTGCACAGTAATTTGGTAGTTTTAGACAAGAAGTTATACAAAATTTGTTGGTTCTAGTTGTTTTATTAACTACTTTTAGCAGTATAATAATCTGAAGGCTTTCTATTCTATTTTGTGGTATTAATATTGATTTAATTTAATTCTACCTTGTTTTCTGTCTTCCTTGCTAGAGGATATCTGGTCCTGACACAGGTTATAAAATGGGCCAATTTCCACCATCTTTGGTTCCAGACAAGCTCTCTGAAGGACACAAGAAAAGTTAAAACATGAAATAACTACAGAACAACCCGTGGGATGAGATACTATGTGTTGGGTCAGTAGCCACGACCTGGCTTCCTGGCTTCCTGGCCTGCCCTGTGTCTAATCTGCCAGCACCACAGCAGTCAGAACAACCATTTCCAAATATAAAACAGATGGTGTCCCATGGCTGGTTCCACCATTTGGTAGCTTCTTGCTGTTTGAATGAAGTTCAAACTCTTTGCCATGGCCCATGATGGCTCACACAGTCGGGCTTCTGCATTCTCAAATTGCAGGCTTCTCTTGAACTATGTTCAAGATTCTCTCCTCACAGGGGCCAAGCTTTTATTTACCTCAGGGTCCTCAAGCTTGCAGTTCCTCTTCCCGGAATGCCATTCTGGTTTTGTTTCTTTTCTTTCTTTTTTTTTTTTTTTTGTTGTTTTGTTTTGTTTTGTTTTTTGTCTGTTTGTTTTTTACTTGGCTGGTACATCCATCTTCCCTCAAACTCTGACTCTGGCCTAGATACAGATTCCCTCTCTAACCACACTTCCTTCCAACTCTGCCCCAGTTGCTGCTGAGGTCTGTCTTAGAACCTGCCAATCTGTATCTACCATGTACTGTTATGTACTTCACTATGGGCTATCTCCTCTACCTGCGTATGAGGGCGAACACCTCATTCATGTTGTTTAACACTATATTCTTCACACCCACATCATTGGTTGTGGCATAGTAGGCATTTAATAAATGATTAACAATAAAAAATAAAAAGAGGTTTCAGAAGGTGCTATGTAAGCTGCCAAGGGAGAGGAGCAATTGGTAGTCCTACCCAGTTGTTAAGCCTACAAATCACAACAATGACTGGCCCAGCATGATAATTCCCATTGTGCAGTAGTGGCACTTCTATCTTAGGAGTAACCAGCACCTGCTTAGTTGAACTTAAGGCCCACTTGACGGGAGAGAATTCATGTTTAGTATTGTAAACCTAGCCAACTACCCAGCTGGAGAAGTCATAGACCCTAGAGGAGAGCCCACTACTGCCTTGTTTTTTTTAAGACGTAATTTCTAGCTGTTTTCTAAATGCTTCTCTTTATGCCCATAGATAAGTGTAGCTTTCATCCTTCATCAAAAAAAGCTTATTTTTTAGCTACAGACACTATTATAGAGATCCACAATTGGTCAAAATGTAGAGAATAGGTGTCAGTGGGCTACTCAACCCCCATTGGCAACACAACCCTACAGCTAAGGCTCAGGGAATATCACCAAAGAGGCAGCAGAAATAATTTAAGAGCCAGAGGACCAGTATGCCAGCTGTTAGGTAATGTCCCCTAGACATGACAGGGAAAATACATTCATGATCTCTCAACAATATGACTGTCTGAACAAGACAGGCATAATGACAAACCAGTTGACATGCCAGCACGGACAGGGGAAATTCCTCAAGGTTCTACTTCTAGATGAAGAGTTACTGGTGATAAATGGCTGCTGAAAGAGTGAAAATCAGTTTCCTCCAGGGTTGAGTTCCTCTTTAGGTTGTCTAATCCCAAGTGGTCAGCCCTGAACACATGTACCTAGGAGGGATGCTAAGTGGACTCAGTAATTTGTATGTAATAATAATAATTAAAGAAGAAGAGGTTATGTGGGGGCAGGGCACAGGAGGAGTTGGAGAAGGCAGAGAAGGGTGGGAGTGATGTAGACACAGTGCTCAGGGATGAAGTTCTCAAAATAATAATTCAATAAAAAAGGACATGAAGCTGGGATGCAATCATATTTTAATGTGTTTTTGATTTACATTTTCCTGATGGCTAATGAAGCTGAGCATTTTCTCCATAAACTTGTTGGTCATTTTGATTTAGTCTTTTGAGAAGGATCTATTTTTATCCTTTAAGGATTTCCAAATTAAACTGTTTTACAGTTAAAGTTTTTAAGTTTTTTAACTAGTCTGTATACAAATCTCTCTCCTTTCTCCTTTCTTCTCTCTCTCTTTCCCTCTCTCCCTCTTCAGTTTTTGGAGACAGGTCTCTGTATAACAGTCCTGGCTGTCCTGGAACTCACAGAGTTCCACCTGCCTCTGCCTCTGCCTCCTGAGTGCTGGGATTAAAGGCATGAGCCACCACCACCCATCAATACAAATCCATTTTTAGATGACAACATAAACTTGTAAATAACAGTTTATGAGGAACGTTCAATTGATGGAAATTATGTGGAGACATGACATCTTGTGCCAAGCTCTCATTCTATTAAATCTATAAAAACTTGTATTGACTTTCAAGGACAGACAGGCAGTCTACAAGGGGAATTTTATGTGCATTTAAAAATATTTCAGAGCAGTTTCCTCCTCTGGATCCCTTTCGTGAGATTCCTGGGTATCATGAGGGCAACCCCCAACCTGCCTCTTGACGAAAATCACATCCCAGAAGACCTACTTTTTCTGGTATCCTAATAAGTCACTGACAGATAGGAAAATTTATTATTAGTTAATGAAATTAGATAAAGATGTAGCAGGTGACCTACGAAGACTTGAGAAGAGCATTAAGCAAACTTCCTTAGGACTCAAATGTGTGTCTTGTTTGGATCTCAACATGTGAGTCTTGTTTGGACCCTGTGGAAACCACGCTCTTGTGCTTTCCAGTTAATCCTTTCATATACAGTAAGTTCTCTCCTTGAAAGTATTTCAATGAGACTGATTTCTACTGCAGGGAATAATGAAAGTGTGTGCCTCTCTCAAACTCACAGAGATCCTCCTGCCTCTGTCTCCTGAGTACTGGGATTAACAGCATGTGCCATCATGCCCAGCTTATCTGTAAGCTTTTTAAAGCTGAAAGGGGAAAATAGGAGAGAGGGAAGAGGCCAGGCAGAAAGAAGAAAAATCGATCCTTCTGCAATCTTGGATGTTCCGAAAAGCCACTGGATCGTCTGTACGAGAAACAGTACTCCCATAGTACGTGTTTCAACTGCCTCGCTCTAGTCCTGAGTGCAAGGGCCCCAAAAAGAATGTGAACTTGAAACACTGAAGGTTCAGAAAGAAGGCAGATGTGCTTGAGGCACACAGAGAAAGTGCAGTGTCAAGTGGAATCAGAAAGATGGGCAATGAAGGGTCTTGGCGGCCATAGCTGTGAATTAAGTATTCTAAACAGTCACATAGAGTTTTGAGATAGAGAGGGGCATGTGAGTTGTAATTTTAAAACTTGACTCTTGGTGTTATGGGAGATGACAGATTGATATGGAAGCTCAATTGTCCATGGGACCCCAGCTAGCACCAATGAAATCACATCAGAACAAAACGGGGAGGGATCATGACTGGTGAAAGTCTCCAGCAGAAATGCTCAGGTAGTTTTAAGAATATTATCCACAGAGGGTCTAGCTGTAAACATGACAGAAGGAAATACAGTTAGGGCAAAGAGGGAAAGAGGGCAGAGTTGATGGTTCTCCTGAACCTGGAGGCTTCTATAGGTGTCTCTCTGACACAGCTGAGAATTCTAACTACCCAACTCTTTCTTGCTTAAGACATGGCCATGTCTGTTTCTCTCAGGGACTCTCGTTAAGACATGCCCGTGCCTGTTTCCCCCAGGGACTCTTGTTAAGACATGCCCGTGCCTGTTTCCCCCAGGGACTCTTGTTAAGACATGGCCATGCCTGTTTCCTCCAGGGATTCTTGTTAAGACATGGCCATGTCTGTTTCCCTTAGGGACTCTTGTTTAGACATGGCCATGCCTGTTTCTCCCAGGGACTCTTGTTAAGACATGGCCATGCCTGTTTCCCCCAGGGACTCTTGTTAAGACATGGCCATGCCTGTTTCCCCCAGGGACTCTTATTTTTCTATCCTGAACCCTCCCTTTGGTTCTTCTATGTCATGTGTTTACTCTTTTAGTATTGCGCCCTTTTCTAACGAGGCTCATCTGTGCTATACTATCCCACCCTGGATCTATATTTTCTTCCCTTCTTCTCTTCCTTTCTTCCTCCACAAGAAAAAAAAAACAAAGATGAAAACAAACAAACAAAAAACTAATGAATACTAAGAGGCAGAAAGCATTGTAGAAACTGATGGTATCATCAGATACCTGTCCTTACACAGCTCCAGGCTATTGAAGCCTTACATTAGGAAATGGGCAATTATGACTTCGACATGGACCCTGAAGGAAGGGCACATGTCACTATGGCAGAATATAACAGGAGGTTGACTCAGTCTAAAGAAGTCAAGGAAGGCTCCTCTAAGGAAGGGACACTTAGAGATGAATAGTGTAGTATGACTAGAGCCCAGAGAGACGACGAAAAGGGACATGTGTGCTAGATTCTGGTGGCTCAGGCCAGTGGGATAACACTGTCATAAGCAACATGCCTGCTTACAATGAGGACCATGTCAACTGATCACAGTCACCATGTGAGTGCTCACCTAGGCTGCTGTGGGGAGTGTGGTGGGGCGACACATCACAAGAGCAGCAGTGCCAGATGAGACATGTGGACTCTTACTGGCAAAGTGACTGAGGAAATGCAGGTGGACTGCAGCAACTTTAGTAGAAAAGGTGAGGAATGCATTCAAATTGTTTTCGCATGGAACAGAGCTCCAGAAAGTGAGGGGGGGGGGAGGGCGGGATTTGTCCTGGAGTACGTATAGAAGGGACAGAGCTCATGCTGTACTTCACCATGACAGACCCAGAGAACAGGAGGTGTTGATGTTCAGAATCCTTTACAGAGCAAGAGCACATGCCATTTTATAATAACCAGACAGTAACACTGCTAATCATAAGAAGCACCATTTATCACAGAACTGTGTCAGCTCTGAAGACGTAAGGGACCTCGGGGAAGTTATTTAAATTCTCTTCCCTTTATTCTCTGATTTATAAAGGAGGGAATAACAGTTCCTACTTATAGAATGATTATACTGTTTATCCAAAAACAATTCATATGAACACACTGACACATAGGCCATGCTCAGTCAATGTTAGTCATTGCTTATTATCAGAATAATGGTGATCTCCATCTCGTTAAAAAGAAAACAAAAAAGGAACATTCAATCTTTCAAAACCATGGCAGTTTTGAGAACTTGCAGCATTATACGGTTTATAGCAAGTCACACAGCTCAAGTGGTAGACCTGATCTTTGACCCAGACCTGTCTGATACCAGAAAGTGTGTTTTTGAAGATGCTACAAAATGGTTCCAAAGGGAAGGAAGGAACCATCTCCCCGCCTGTCCTCTTTCATTTAGGAAGGCTGCATGCTGGGAGAGCTGATTCTGCTGCTAGATCAGACTGCAGCTCAGGGAGAGGAGACCCTCATCTGGACAATAACTGGAGTGCCAACGATCTTGACTGTTCATTCTGTCCCTCATTAGGTGGTACTCTATCCCACACCATGGGAAGCATAGCAAGCTTGATCGTTATGATGCAAAGAGTCATTAGAATAAGGAATCCTGTCGGAAGATCATGATGGTGCTTGGTGGGTAATAGCCATCTTGCCATGTCTCAAAATGAGCATGAAGCTTGCAATACACTTTTCTTAGAATGTACTCAGCATCTTGTGAAACAGGGAGAATCATGAGGGTACTGACTAAATAGGAAAATGCCTTAAATAGATGGAATGTCTTACCTGAGATTTCAGACCTGGAAAGTGAGAGAGGTAGGATTTAAATGCAGCTCTTATCAGCTATGCTGGTTTTTCCAGCCTGTAATGTTTGTCATCATCTATGCTGACCCTTTTTTGTTTGTTTGTTTGGTTTTTTTTTGTTTTTTCGAGACAGGGTTTCTCTGTGTAGCTTTGCGCCTTTCCTGGAACTCACTTGGTAGCCCAGGCTGGCCTCGAACTCACAGAGATCCGCCTGCCTCTGCCTCCCGAGTGCTGGGATTAAAGGCGTGCGCCACCACTGCCCGGCCTATGCTGACCCTTTTATCTCATGCTCGGGGCCCTCTGATTTTTCTCTTTCTCCTATGGTTCAGTGGTCAACAACCTCCCCAGAAGTTCACTCCATTCAGAGTGTAAGACAGTGGGTATGGATATTTATAGTTGGACTGAACACTTGGTTTGTAAAAGGCTAGAATTTGTTCTTGAGTATTTTTCACGTGGTGTAACAATTTGAAAGAGATTTGAACTATTAGAAACACCATTTTACAGATGCAGAAAAGGGAAAAAGAAGCTAAGAGCTTAAGAGGAGTGATCCCGGCTGGTGTAACTCACCATGGGTATGTATCTCCCATCAAGGGCCCTCCTCTTATCTGGCTTTAATCCCTCCCTCTACCCTTTCCCATCACTTGAAGATGAAGACCTGTTATGCCAGCCTCATAGTTCCCTCAGAGATGAGAACACAACATATATAACGGCTAAAGTTTACTATATGCTGATAGGGTAACAGTATGCTATGCCTTAAATTGAACTGCGTGAACTTGCCAACATTTTTTTTCTATTTGCCAAATGGTAATTTCAATATCTCAGCTCACACACATTATCTGTGTCTGGGCCATGTTCTCATGAGATGGGTGCTATCATAATACCTACTTCACAGATGGGGGAGTACTGAAGCTTTTATTGAAAACACAAAAAAGTTCTTCACACAAGTGCAAGTTATATACTTCTACATGATGCATTGGTTTGTGCTCATTGATGGCCCTGGGCAATGGACTATAGGCAGGGAGGGCATGTACAATAATAAGTCAGTGACCATGAATAACTAACTAATAAATTTCTATAATGCTTAAAGAAAAGTTTTGAAATGTTAAATATAAATCATTGGTATTAGAAAACAAGGAATTCGATGTTACATATATATATGTGTGTGTGTGTGTGTGTGTGTGTGTGTGTGTATGTATGTATAATTTATCCATCAGGGAAACATTAGATACTCCAGCTAAAGGCTACAGAATGAATTATTTGTTATGAAACTTTTATTTCTCTTTTTAGTTCCTTTTCTGTTTATTTTTTTTTTTTTGAGGTCAAGTCTTCCTATGTAGCCCAGGCTGGCCTGGAATTCACCATATAGCCTAGGCTGACCTTGAACTTATATTGATTCTCTTGCCTTGGTCTCCTTATGCTGGGATTATAAGCACACACTACCATATGCAGCTTGTGTTATAATTCTTTTATGATTCTTAAGAAGGAAAGCGGGTATGGTGGCACCTACTTATAATTAAGACATTCTGGAGGCTGAGGCTCTAAGATTTCAAGTTCAAGCTTGGGTTATATAGTGACATTATCACACACAGACATATACCACACACACACACACACACACACACACACACACACACACACACCCCACCACCACCACCACCACCACCACCACCAACAACAACAATTAAAGAAAATTGGACCATGAATTTGAAAGAGAGCAAGGAGGGTACATGGAAGACAGGAGGAAGAAAGAAGAAGGAGGAAGTGATGTAATTATAATCTCAAAAATGAAAAAATATTTTAAAAAACTGGTGAAAGTGTAAAATCCATTTTGTGAAAAATAATTTGCATGACTCTGCTTTCATTATGAAAGGTGAGCTTCATGTTTCATTCACAAAATCACAAATTTGATGTCATGTGATGTATTAGTTCTACATGGTGAATCCTCCAGGCTCAAAGCTTGGCACCTGGCCATTGACCGATGGGGTCTGCACATATGTAGTTCTCTATGACATCTAATCTATTGGTAAATTGTCAGTGAGGCCCCGCTGAAGACAAGTGATTCTCTTCACTGCAAAAGCAGAGAGAGAAGCAGCATTATTTTACCCAAAACTAAAAAGGCTAGGTATTCCCCCCTCCAAGTGGTCTGCTCCGAGTTCATGAAAATCTTTAAAGATTGCCCCACCCCCACCCCCTGCCCCACTGCCACACATATCTGTATCTTCTAGTGAGATATCACCAAGGAACAGAAGCATCTTTGACTCAGTGAGCACATCTAAAACCTAAGTACTGGTCTGTGCCCTACCTCTCTAATAATGTAAAAATAATACCAAGATATGATAGGAAATCAAACACGCTTTGAAAAGTGGTGGAGGAAGACTAACCAAGAGGCACTGTGTACAGCCAAAGGCTTCAGAAAGGCAGAATGGAACCTAGGGTGATATCTAGTCCTTTCATTTACAAAGAGAAAGAGTCTGATGGAGAAGGACATTTGCCCAGGTCCATTCACCCAGTGGGAAGCAGAGTGGCTTCCTGACCCCTGACCCAGTGCTTCTACCCAACTTTATTATTAACATGGACTTATTTGCTTTTGCTCTCACTGCTGCTGTACAACAGGAAGAAGTCTTTAGACACATCTAGCTAAGCAGCCACTCTGGAAGAGCCCTTGTCTACAGGCAGATACTTTGTGTTCCATTTCCATACCCCTATAGTCTCCTGAGACAGTTTGCCACGGATGAAGAGGGTTGCCACATGTCTTACAACTTCCCGAATAGTACATGAATGTTCTGCACACACACATGCACATGAAATACAGAATATTTTAGAATATTACATGGAAGTATGACCTCATGGCCTCAGGAGAGAGATGATCATTGAGACGAGGAGAGTTCAAGTCATAAAAGTTTGACATATGACCTCCCCTTCACCATTCTGAGAACCACATCTTTGGTAAAACAGAGAAGTTGGGCCAGGCTGCCCCTTATGTCCTAATGAACAATAATTAATTAATAATTAATATCTTACTGCCTTATAGCCTGTAAAATACCATATACTTCACATTAACTTCAAGTTAATGTTTCATTCACAAAATCACAAACTTGATGTCATGTGATCATCAAAGCTCAAAACTTAACACATAAAATATTTCTATGCTTAACAATTAAACAACTTTGTGGAGAAGAAAAATGGATGAGTGTTAAACCTACGGATTTTAAAACTGAAATAGACAAATCTACACCCAACTTCCCGATCTCTCCGATTTTGCTTCGATCTCTCGGTACTTTGTGGCTGTTAAACACAACATGCTTGTATTCCAGGTGTTCAAGTTTATCCCACAAATCAACTCAATCCAAACACAAAAGAGTAAATAAACAAAGCCAAGAGCAAGTGTTTTCATACCCCATGGCGATCCTCGAAGTATGCCAGGCTGGCTTTCGTTAAAACAAAGAAACGGACTTTGAAATTCGAGGGAGAAGTCCTTCTCTTCTGCTGGGACTTCTTGATCAGCTGCTCTTCCAGGAGAATGAAGTTGTTCATGGTCCAGTTCTGAAAAGTGATGCGTCTTGGGCATCACCTCTCAGTGCAACCAAAGGAGAGAAACAGCTGGGAATGCAGCAGGATACAGTTGATCTTTAGAGAGTTGTTCAAAGGCAACTTGCCTCTAACCTTATCTTTTCTATCAACACCAGCCAGCCTTACCGCTGAGCTCCTCCTCTGATGTCAAAGGCCATGACCACATCCTTTCAAAATTCACCAAGTTAAGAAGCACATGCAAAAATATGTGTACCCTTTGCTATATGGTTTGGAAATGAGGTTGAAGAAACTCAGACTTTATAAAAGGAATTCAATTTTAATTTTTAGAGTTCCTGGTTTAGCCTCTGCAACACTTAAGACATGTAGAAAAGGGGGAAAGAACAGGGGTCCAGGGGTGAGTGGAGCACAGCTCGTGTATAAGTTTCCCGTCGCTACCATGGATTGCCACAGGCTTCTTGGATTTCCCTCACAATTCTCTAATTTAGAAGTCTGAAATGTGTCTCACTGAGTGAAAATCATGGTGACAGTGGATCTATGCTCCTTTCTGGCAGGTCTCTGAGGGACATTACCTCTGTGACTGTCCTAGTGGCCTTGCTCTGGACTCTTTCTCCAACTTCAAACTCGACAACTACAGGCCCAGTACTGCTTCCTCCATATTGCTGGAACCTCTTCCTCCTACCTCTGTGACATTTAAGGATCCTGAGAACCACCAAGGTGGAGAGCCACCCATCCCACAATGATCGTCTAGGACAGGTACCCCATTTTAAGGTCAGAAGATGGGCACTGTAACTCCACTTGGTATTGTAATTTCCCTTTGTCACTCAACTTCATACAGTCACAGGTTTGTAGGCATTAGGACATGGAAAGATTTGCACAGGGCTGTTATTCTACTTATAAGTTTGAATGCCTTCGCTACCACTTAACACGATGGCTTGGAATTTTAGTTCCTTTGTCTGTGAAAGGAAGCAATGGGGGCCTTGTATGAGGCACTGAAGGGCTCCTTTTTGACTCCTCTGTCAGCCTCACAGTATGCCTGGCTTTAAGGGTGTCACATTAGCCTTCTGTGTATGCCACTGCACAAATCCTGAATGCTGGGTCTAAATGTATCCTCTTTGTCTCTTTCTTTTCTGGTTAAGTCTTTAGTGATATTGCCAGCCTCAGCCAACAAGCAGCTTCCTCTGGGAAGCCTTGCAGACTTTCCCACATGGAATCTTATAACCCTTTCCCCCCTCCCCCCACATATAAGGACCCTTACAAGAAAGCAGCACGCACAGACAAATAACAAGCTACCTCCTTGTGAGGGTCTTTGGGAACAAAACCTCATCTGCTCTGTCAATAATGCACGTTACTCTTGAGTCTAGCCTAGACTCAAGACAATGTTAAGATGTAATACTTCTGTGAGGTTCACTGTGACCAGGAAGTTAATAACCAAGAAGTCCCCATGCAAGCAGGGACAGCACAGATTAGAGAGGGACAAAGGATGAGACAAAGTGTGGGAGCACAATTCTCCAGTTTATTTTTAGATGTAAATTGCTAATTACAGCCTCCTTGCACATAATGTATTGGATGCTGTTGAATAATGAAGGCAAAGGGAAGGGAGGAGAAGGGTAGGAAAGGGAAAGGAAAGGATAAGGAGGGAAGAGAAGGGCTGGAAAGGGAGATATTCTGAGATTTTAAGACATGAAAATATAATGTACAAAAGAGGTAGACTTTTCAAACTATAGCTTGCAGCAAAGATTACTATTTTCCTTCTTCTTCCTTTTTCTGGGGTAACTGATTCCCTGAAGATTATCTGGACATCTGGTCAACCTGAGTAAAGAATACTTTATTTTTAGCCTTCCCAGTAACTTGGCAGAGCCATGTAACTCTTTTCTGAACAAAAGCATACGGCAGAAATGGAAGTGTCTTGTCAGGATGTGGTGGTCTACACCTGTAATCTCAGCTCTTGGGAGTCTGTCTCAAGAAGAGAAGGGGGTTCCTTAATGGGAACCCCCCATCTCCTCCATTTCTCATCCTGTTTCTTATGACTTGATTGCTGGAGCTGGAAGAACTATATTATACTATATGATGTGGAGGTTACATGTTGAGAATGATTGATCACATGATAAGTGGAGTCTGGGGTTATAATGACTATAAACTGGGTCATTCACAAGAGCTGTGGAACACCTGTTCCACATTCCATCTTAGACAAAAGGCTGAGAAGCAGTGGATTATCTCCCCTCCCCCTTATTTTTTTACTGTAAGAAGAAATATACCATTAATATTTTCTAGGACCCTGTTATTTTAGTTTCTGTTACTGGTACCATACCCAACTCTAACATTATGTAGTATCATGTACTACCTTCCCAGCTATATTGTAAATGACTTTGGAAAGGGTAGACTTATGCCAGACTGATTCGGGTACAATGATTTACAGACTTTACATAGCACTTTCACCTGGGAAAGCACTTTCACCTGCCTTCCATTTGCCAAGCAGTTCATTAAAAAATAATTTTATTTTCTACCACACAGAACACTCCAAAGCATTTACTGGGACTAGTCTATTACGTGTGTGTGTGTTTGTGTGTGTATATATAGTTAGAGCCCCCAGTATTTTCTCCATCATGTTAAGATAAACAGTCTCTTTATTTATATTTTGGTTTTAAAAGTTTGGTTTATAGGAGACAAATTCCATACTGGTGCCTATAAGCAGCACTAGGTTACATGGCGTTACCCTGTCTCAAAGAAGAGCAAACAAAAATGCAAAATTTCACAAAAATGCAAAAATGCTGGGGAGATGGCTCAGCAGTTGGGAGCACTTGCTTTCCAACCTAAGGACTGTGGTTCAGATACTAGCTTCCACATAACCAGCCAGGCATGGTCTACTGGATGCCTGGAACCTCAGCATTGTGAAGGGTGCAGACAGGCAGATTCCTAGGGCTTGCTGGCTGCCAACCTGACTGAAAAATATGAGCTCCAGCTTCAAGGAGAAACCTTGCTGCAAATGAAGAACACAGAGAGTGACAGACAAGGACATCTGAAGCCTTCATCTGGCTTATGCATGTGCACATACCACACACACACACACACACACACACACACACACACATACAGGGCAAACCAACAAATAAATGAGCAACAACTAAAATCCCAACAATACAAAAGAGCTCCTACTAGCCAAGTCCATCCCAATGACTACTTTCAGAGGATGGTGAATAATCAACTTACTATTCTGGAAACTGAAAACAAAAGCCAACTATAACCTTCTGCTTCTCATGAAGGATTGCATTTCAGTTTAGTCAACAAACATTTAGTAATATAAAGTAAGTGAAGAAGGAATGACCGAGCATCACCATTTCACAATCTGAATACAACAATGAATGTAGACGATGACCCTAGGCGGCTGTTAAGCTCACCATATCAAAAGTCAGTAGGGAAATGAACAACAGTGAGAAGCTGACAGCAATGTGACAGGCTGACCACTCCTCACATGACAGAGAGACAAGCAGACACTATGTGGCTTCTGTGTGATGTGACAGGAAGCAAACAAACTACCCACACAGATGCCTTGTGTAGAGAGAAGCGTCACATATGAGTCTGGTCGGAGCTCCAGATCTAAATCTGAGCTGCCAGGAAGCTCAAGAGATGAAGGAACGTGGCAAAGAACAGGAAGAGATGTCACTGGGCAAGTCTAGACTATATCAAATGCTAAGGGCAATGACCCAGGGTCCCCAACAAATAAAGTGAGTGGGAACCTATAGACTAGAAAAAGACCTTAGGAGATGTTTCCAATGTGGGAGGAATTTGGATTCAGAGCCAAACAAATCAACTGTATAAAGGAATTATGAGCCACTTGAGGCATTTAAACACCGTGAAGAAACCAAGGAACTGTTATGAAATTTTAAGGAGGCTAATGACACTATTAAGAGAGTACTTTTCACAGGTGTGTACTAAATGATTGATAAAATGGCCAAATGTCTGAGATCTGTTTTATTATAATGCAATGGAGGCCAGGGAGGAGAAATAGGGAGAGAAATGATGTTCTTGAACTGAAAATTGCTATGGCGGGGTGATGGGTACCAGTTTGTTATTGTATTCCTTATGCTAGCATCTGTTTGAAAGTTTCTATAACGAACACTTCAAAAGAGCCAGTCCAGTTACTGTTGATGATCAAAACTCTAAGCACAGGGCTGGAGAAATGGCTCAGCACTTAAAGGCATGCACTGTTCTTGAAGAGGACCAGGTCTGGTTTCCAGGATCCAGGATAGGTGGCCCACAACTCCAACACCAAGGCATCAGGCAACCTTTTCTGGCCCTCCACAGGCATCTGCACTTACATTCACATATCCACACTAAGACACATGTGCACACATGTGTACACACATACACATACAAAGGTGTGTGTGTGTGAGAGAGAGAGAGGGGGGGGGGGAGGGAGAGGGAGAGGGAGAGGGAGAGGGAGAGGGAGAGGGAGAGGGAGAGGGAGAGGGAGAGGGAGAGGGAGAGGGAGAGAGAGAGAGAGAGAGAGAGAGAGAGAGAGAGAGAGAGAGAGAGAAGAGGAGAGGAGAGAGAGGGAGAGGTGAGGGGCAGGCAGGCATGCACTAAAATAAATGGCAACAGAAAACTCTGTGCACATATCCCACATACTGCTTTTCCTCAACATCAGCTGGGCTTGCTTTGGCAAACACACTGACTTTCCCACTGTGCTCTACCTCCTTCTTCTCCTCCTCCTCCTCCTCCTCCTCCTCCTCCTCCTCCTCCTCCTCCTCCTCCTCCTCCTGCTCCCTCAGGTACCAGCTAGATTTCTGCTGCACCCCTTCAGGCTCACTCTGGAGGGAAGAAGAAAGAGGAGCAAAGGCAGGGACCAATATGATGACACTGGTAATCCAGGGCTGGCACCCTTGGGATGTGATGTAGACATACAATGTTTCTTTTCTTGGTGGAAAACTCAAGTCCCAAATTTTGTTGTTTTCTAGATTTTCCAGCTGAGGGCCATTTGGGAGTCCACTGGTCCCACTCCCTGCTGTTTACTGACTTGTACATCTCTGCCCACAACTCCAAGAGTCCCGCCTTGCCACTGCACTTACAACACCCCTTCTCTCTGATGACAAACAGTTCTCCCACAAGCTTTTGCTATTGTCTTACTGAGATTTAGATACAGTTTTCACATTTCCAAGACCCAATGAGTTGGCCTTTAAAGCCCCTGTTACTTGCCTTCTTGGGAATACAAGCATGCAGGACTCTTCCCTCTGACTGGTGTAAGAAGACATTTATAGTACCTCAAGAACTCAGTCCCCTGATTCTTTAAGCTTTGGCTTCTGAAGGCTGGAAGTGGGTGGACATTTACCATCAGAACTGGTTTTGCCTCTTCCTATGTCTTAGTGGATGAGACAGCACCCCTATGTAGAATATAGAAATATTTCACTTTAATTATAATTTTATGAGCCTTTGGAACCACAGATGACTTGAGAAAGTCTTACTTAATGCATTTCAATAGAGGCAGAGGGAAAAAAAACAATTCAAAGTAATTCTGTGGGGTCCAGGTACTCCACAAAAACATCTGTAATTTTGCTTGCTATTCCTTAGTTCTGTGTTGGCTTCTGCTTATCAGAACTGCCTTCTATGGCACGAAAATGGTTGCCAGGAGTAATTGTCTGACATTTTATCATGGGAACAGGATTTTTTTTCCAATAGTTCCAGAAAGCATCTCAGAGAGACAAAGTGGAAAAAGCCTGGATGTCCATTAACAGATGAATGGATAAAGAAATGTGTATATAATACATATAATGGGATTTTACTTAGCAGTAAAGAAAAATGACATTTACAGAAAAATTGATGGAACTGGAAATCACTATGGTATAAAAATGAGTCAGATTCAGAAAATATGTGACAAATGCCACATATTTTTTTTCTCATAAGTGAATCCTAGATTTAAATCTGTATATGTGGGGAGGTGTGAGAGATGCAGGTCATGAAACTAGGAGAGGAACCATGAGAGAAGAGCTCTAAAAGAAGAAGGAGGAGGTTAATGAACACACGTGACCTGAGGGAGAAGGGGCTATCGGGGAGGTGGGGAAAGGGACCAGCAAGAAGCAGAGGAGAGCAGGAGGATTGGAGGAGATGAATAAGGACAGAGCAGGCATACAATGAGACCACTGCTTTGTATATTAAGTTGGAAAACTAATTTTTAATTAAAGAAGAAGAGTCCCAGTGATCAGATGAGGAGGACCTTCATCTCTGTGGGACACTGGGTAGGGACTACGTTAACATCATTGCTCATGTTAATCACGCTTTCTGAAGTTCTCACTGTAAGCCCTTCTACATTCATTATCACAGGGACTATAGAGCAACTTAACTTCCTAATTTGCAACTGGTGCTCTTCTCTTAGTTGCCTTGAGCAAAAGAAACTGTTACTTACATAGCCACCTGCTCTGCCCTTATGCCGGCACCAGCTGTTCTGAACACTGTTCAGATGCCGTGAGGAAACCACACAGCAGTCGTAGCTGCTTGCTCTGGTTCTTGGGGGTGTAGCTCCTGCCAGGGCTGTTCAATTTGTACCGTTCCTTTTGCTATCACAAACCTTGGTGAATGCTAGATGGTTTTTAACCCTTTCCACCTAGGCAAGAAAGGGAAAGCACTGACCACAGTGGCTTAGGGCTGCAGCTCGCACAAAGGGGATGGTGCTGTGATTGGTGCAGATACAAGCCTTCCTTTGCCTGGGAAATTAGCTGTGATTGGTGCTAATACCCTTCTTGAGCTATGTAAGCAAGCTCTTAACCTCATTTGGAGAGTGGACTGATAAATACCCGTTGGGCTGTATTCCCTAGTGATGCAGCACTAGGCCCCACAATGGTTTCTCTGCAGTGGTCCATTCTTGACCACTTCTGGGAGTGCACTGAGCTGAGCTAGTAGTAGGGAAAGAGTCACAGACAGTGGAGTGGCAATGGGGAAGGCTGCAGAGCAATAGCGCCCAGGACATCAGAGTAGCTTCCACGCTGAGTTGCACAACTGATGAAGAAGGGGCAGAGTCACAAGACTGACGGACAGCAAGAGCAGAGTGAAGGAGCAGCCGTAGCTGCCTCCTAGACGGCAGCAACTGTGACGGGAACTATAGTGACAGGAGGAGGCTGGACATTTGGAGAGACCTTCCTGAGAAGGAATAAGAGGGATGGAAGAAGTGTCAGCAGGGCAGAGAGCCAGAGGAGAGACACTGCAGGCCCTAGTTACTGGAAGAATTCCAGAGAACTCTCAAGCCTTTAGGGCCAGTGTCTCAGATAGACCAGGCCTGGAAATGGTAATACTGGTCACTTCTAAGAGCTGAGGAATTCCAACTTCTATGGCACAGACAAGAGCTGTAACACCTGTAGAGCAAAGGGTCCCACTACCAGAGGCCAGCATGGGAGCTGTGACACTAGAGGGTGCCACCTGCTGCTGCTCCCACCTGCTTGCTGCTGTCAAATGCTTAGGGACACAAGAGCTGCTGAGGACCTGAGCTTGAGTGCTTCTCCATGACTACCTGTGATTTCTATCTGGGTGGAGCAAAAGGACCCTACCCAGCTGGTTTGGTAACATCAGTATCTTCAGTCATCGGCTTAGCTTGGGGAGGTGCTCATACAGACCAGAGTCAATACAGCCAAGACAGTGGAATTTGGTTGTGAAATTCGAGATCTTCCTGGATTTGGGGTGGGGTAGGATTGAGGGTGGAGAGGGGTGATTCTCTAAGGAATACCAGCAGAGGGAAAACACACACACACACACACACACACACACACACACACACACACACAAACACACACACACAAACACACACACACACATATAGGAAAAGTAATATTGTTAAAGTATTTAAATTTCTAATTTAAAGTAAAAGAATAAAGTATCCCTTAACAGAAATCTTCAGTTTGATCAGAAGTCAGTGGTAGGGGCAGGAGAGATGGTTCACTGATTAACAGTACTTGTTACTCTCCAGAAGACCTGACTTCCCTTCCCAGCACATGCATCAGGCAGTTCACAACCACTTGTAACTCCAGCTCCAGGGGATCCAGTACCATCTTCTGGCCTCCACGGGTACCCACACACATGTGGCATACTTTCACACAGGTATACACACATACACATAAGAGACGAAGAAGGAAGAAAGGGGGAAGGGGAGGAGGAGGAGGAAAAAGAGAAAGAAGAAGAGAAGGAGAAGTTATTGTTAGTGTTAACAGAAATGGCCAGGGAGCTTAGTGCTAAGTTGTTTTCTTTTTTAATTAAAAAAATTATTTGTTTTATTTTATTTTATTTATTTATTTTATTTTTTTGAGACAGGGTTTCAGTATGTAATCCTGACTGTTCTGGAACTTGCTATGTAGACCAGGCTGGCTTCAAACTCACAAAGATCCTCCAGCTTCTGCCTCCCGAATGCTGGAACTAAGGGCATTTGTACCATACAAATCTAACTGGGACCAGAGAGCTGGCTTATCTATTAAGAGCAATAGCTGCTTTTCCAGAGAACCCAGGTTCAATTCCCAGTACCTACATAGTAGCTCACAACAGTCTCAGGGAATTCATTGCCCTCTATTGGTGTCTGAGGGCACTGGAATCATGTGCTGCACAGACGTACAGGCAGGCAAAACACCTATACACATAAAATAAAAATAAAGGTAAAAAACAAAATCTAAACAAATACAAATCTAGTTATAAATGTGTTTCATATTTTTGGTATAAAAATCAAGTCAGTAAATGAAATTTAAAATCACTTCTAATCAATGTTAATGTTTTACACTTTCTGATTTTTTTTTTCAAGAGTTAAATTATTTACTTGCAATCGTCATTTTATACCAGATCCTGGATTGCTCACATCTCTACCTCTCAGTAGCTTGTTTTATCTCTAATGTGATTGTGTGTGTGTGTGTGTGTGTGTGTGTGTGTGTGTGTGTGTGTTTAGATGCAGTCTTCGTCAGTGTTAACACCAAATAAATAAACATAAGACTTGTGGTGGGATATCTCACATTGCATGATTAGAGCCGAGTAGGAAATTTGGGGAAGAGTCCTAAGACTCAGATGCGTGGGGAAGAATTTTGGTTGAGAGTCCAGCTGAGTCCAGCTGAGCAGGGCAGAAGGAAGGAAGAGGAGGGAGACAGTTGGAGCATAATATTAAGCTACACAATTCTTTTGATCAGCTGCAGCTGTCTTGTATACTAGCTTCTTTCCTTTCAGCCCCCAGGCAAGAGCGAGCTGATTTGCATGCTGACCCTTGGGGAAGATTCAGGTACCTGTGGTCTTTCCAGACAGCAAGACCGTGATGTTGAAATCAAGTTGGCTTCCTCAAGTCCTAGTGCCCAAGGCAAACCACAGCTCATCCCACGCCACCCACCGCGCAGCACCCAACATGACAGTACTGTGGATTATATTTTAGGCCTGGGGAATTACCCAGTAGGTGCGTGTGCTGTGTAGAGTATGGAAATCTCCCCACCCTCACATCCTGCCTAGCACACAACATCCCCTCCCCAGGCTGCAGACTCATTGAAAAAGGCTATATATAGCAGCCCCTCCACCCTGCTGTTCAAAATAATAATGGGAAACAAACTCTATTGCCTTGTAACCTCTTTTCGCAGTAAACGTTCAGATCCCAGTTGTCTGTAACCATGCCTGTCTATACTTAATATGCTGCATATGATTTTGTACGCTCATGCGTGATCACCTCTTTTGTCCCTTAGCCTGATTTAAAATATATAGACAAGTAACTTTAGTATCCATTTTTGATGGTATTCCTCCTTACAAAAAGTTATTGCTGATTGTAAATACAGTGATAAATATTAGATGTACCTCCTGGTCAACCCATCCACCATTATTTTACCATCTATCTATTTGTCTCCCCGTTTTCTCTGTGTCTTTTAAGAATATTCTGCAGTTCATAGACTCTCTGAGCATAGATCATAGTGCATACATGCTCCACAACATTCCTTTTAAAGGAAAAGTACATAAAAACATGTAGAACAGACAATTTGCACTTTTTATATCTTATTAAAGCTTTAACATTCCCACCTAAGAGTTGTTTAATTATCCCATAGAAGAAATGAAAATATGATTGCACTGATTATTTAAGAATTAAATATTGAATTCTATTATCATTTTTTCAGAATAACATGATTATAAGAATAACAATGGGGGCCAAGGAGATGGTTCAGCAGGTAAAGGTGCTTGTTGTCTAAGTTTGGAGACCTGAGTTGTCCTCTGACCTCCATGTGCATGCCATGGCATGTGTGTGCCTGCATTTACTTACATGAATGCACATACACACTACATACACACATAGTATATGCATACATACATACTCAGACACACACATTCCCCAAACACAACCATCCTTCAAGATCACAGCTGCTCCCTGAGACACAGACTCTCCGCCAGCTCTGAGTAGACCAGGAGCTCCAAGTGGACCAAAAAGCTCTGCCAGCTCTGAGTGGACCAAGAGCTCCAATCAGACAAAGAGCTCACATTGGAACAAGAGTGCCCATTGACCTAAGGAGGCTCCCTCAGACTCAGACACTGTTTGCACCGATTGGAAGAAGAGATGGGTAGACAACAGTGCAAAAATACATTCAACGACATAAAGAGCAATATGGTACCACTAGAACCTAGTGGTTGTACATCAGCAAGACCTGAAAAACCCAATGCAGATGAAGCAGAAGAAATTGACCTTAAAAATGACTTTAAGAAGATAATAGAGGTCTTTAACGAGGAAATGAAAAATTCCCTTAAAGAAATTGAGGAAAAGACAAACAAAAAATTGGAAGAAATCAATAAATCCCTTAAAGAAAGCCAAGAAAACCAAGAAAAAAACAATCAAACATGTGAAGGAAACAGTACAAGACTTGAAAACTGAAATAGAGGCAATAAAGAAGACACAAACTGAGGGAAATCTGGAAATGGAAAATCCGAATAAACGAACAGGAACTACAGATGCAAGAATAACAAACAGAATGCAAAAGATGGAAGAGAGAATCTGTGGCATTGAAGATATGATAGAGGAAATAGATTCATCAGTCAAAGAAAACATTATAGTCAACAAAGTCATAACACAAAGCATTCAGGAAATCTGGGACACCATGAAAAGACCAAATCTAAGAATAATAGGGATAGAAGAAGGAGAAGAATACCAGCTCAAAGGCACAGAGAATATATTCAACAAAATCATAGAAGAAAACTTTCCCAACAATGAAATAAATGCCTATAAAAATGCAAGAAGGTTACAGAACACCAAATAGACTGGATCCCCAAAAAGGTCCACTCAGCACATAATAATCAAACCAATAAACATACAGAATAAAGAAAAAATATTAAGAGCTGCAAGGAAAATGGCCAAGTAACATATAAAGGCAGAACCATTAGAATAACACCTAACTTCTGAATGGAGACTCTGAAAGCCAGAAGGTCCTGGACAGAAATGCAGACACTAAGAGACCATGGATGCCAACCTACACTATTATACCCAGCAAAACTGTCAATTACCATAGATGGAGTAAACAAAATATTCCATGATAAAACCAGAATTAAACAATACCTATCCACAAATCCAGCCCTACAGAAAGAATTTAGAAGGAAAAAGCCAACCTAAGGCCGGGTGGTGGTGGCGCACGCCTTTAATCCCAGCACTCGGGAGGCAGAGCCAGGCGGATCTCTGTGAGTTCGAGGCCAGCCTGGGCTACCAAGTGAGTCCCAGGAAAGGCGCAAAGCTACACAGAGAAACCCTGTCTCAAAAAACCAAAAAAAAAAAAAAAAAAAAAAAAAAAAAAAAAAAAAGCCAACCTAAGGAAGTTAGATACACCCATGAAAACACAAGCAATAGATAACCCCACACCAACAAATACTAAAGAAGGAAAACACACAACACTACCAGCAAAAAATAACAGGAATTAACAATCACTGGTTATTAATATCCCTTAATATCAATGTACTCAATTTGCCTATAAAAAGGCACAGGCTAACAGAATGGATAAAAAAACAGGATCCATCCTTCTGCTGCATACAAAAAACACACCTCAACTTCAAAGATAGACACCACCTCAGAGTAAAAGGCTGGGAAAAGACATCCAATCAAATGGACTCAAGAAGCAAGCTGTTGTAGCTATCTTAATATTTAACAAAATAGACTTCAAGCTAAAATCAATCAACAGAGATTGGGAAGGACATTATATATTCATCACAGAAAAAATCCACTAAGATGAAGTCTCAATTCTGAACATTTATGCCCCAAATACAAAGGCACCCATATTTGTAAAGGAAACATTATTAAACCTTAAATTGCACCTCAACCCCCACATGCTAGTAGTGGGAGACTTCAACACCCCACTCTCACCAATGGACAGATCTGTCAGACAGAAACTTAACAGAGAAATAAGGGAACTAAAAGATATTATGATTCAAATGGACTTAATAGATATCTACAGAACATTCCACCCTAACAAAAAAGAATATACCTTCTTCTCAGCACCCCATGAAACCTTCTCTAAAATTGACCACATACTCGGTCATAAAGCAAATCTCAATAGATAAAAAAAAAAAACTGAAATAACCTCCTGTATTTTATCAGACTACCATGGCTTAAAGTTAGATTTCAACAGCAACAAAAATTACAGAAAGCCTACAATCTCATGAAAACTGAATAATGCTCAACTGAATTACCACTGGGTCAAGGAAGAAATAAAGAAAGAAATTAAAGATTTCTTAAATTTCAATGAAAATGAACGTACAACATACCCAAACTTACAGGACACTATGAAAGCAGTGTTAAGAAGAAAATTCATAGCACTAAATGCCCACATAAAGAAGTTGGAGAAATCTCACACTAGTGACTTAACAGCACACCTGAAAGCTCTAGAACAAAAAGAAGCAAACTCACCCAGGAGGAATAGATGCCAGTAGATAATCAAACTGAGGGCTGAAATCAATAAAATAGAAACAAAGAGAACAATACAAAGAATCAATGAAACAAAGAGTTGGTCCTTTGAGAAAATCAACAAGATAGATAAGCCCTTATCCAAACTAACCAAAAGGCAGAGAGAAGGCATCAAAATGAACAAAATCTGAAATGTAAAGGGAGACATAACAACAGACAATGAGGAAATCCAGAGAATCAATCATCAGGTCATACTTCAAAAACCTGTACTCCACAAAACTGAAAAATCTAAAAGAAATGGAAAATTTTCTGGATAAGTACCACATAGCAACGTTAATTCAAGACCAGATAAACAATTTAAATAGACCAATAATCCCTAAGAAAATAGAAGCATTCATTAAAATCTCCCAACCAAAAAAAAAAGGCCCGGGACCAGATGGTTTTGGTGCAGAATTCTACCAGATTTTTCAAAGAAGAGAAAATACCAATAATCTTCAAATTGTTCCACACAATAGAAACAGAAGGAACATTACCAAACTCCTTTTATGAGGCTACAGTTACCCTGACACCCAAACCACACAAAGATGCAACAAAGAAGGAGAATTACAGACCAATCTCCCTCATGAACAATGATGCAAAAATACTCAATAAAATATTGGCAAACTGAATCCAAGAACACATCAAAAAAATTATCCACCATGACCAAGTAGGCTTTATCCCAGGGATACAAGTATGGTTCAAAATACAAAAATCTGTCAGTGTAATACACCACATAAACAAACTGAAAGAGAAAAACCACATGATCATCTCATTAGACGCTGTAAAAGCCTTTGACAAAATCCAACGACCCTTCATGATAAAGGTCTTGCAGAGATCAGGAATACAGGGAACGTACCCAAACATAATAAAGGCAATTTACAGCAAGCTGACAACCAACATCAAACTAAATGGAGAGAAATTCAAAGCAATTCTACTAAAATCAAGAACAAGACAAGGCTGTCCACTCTCTCCATATTTATTCAATATAGTACTTGAAGTTCTAGCTAGAGCAATAAGACAACAAAAAGCTATCAAAGGGATAGAAATTGGAAAGGAAGAAGCCAAATTTTCACTATTTGCAGATGATATGATAGTATACATAAGTGACCCCAAAATTTCTACCAGGGAACTCCTACAGCTGATAAACACCTTCAGTAATGTGGCAGGATACAAGATTAACTCAAAAAAATCAGTAGCCCTCCTATATACAAATGATAAATGGGCTGAGAAAATCAATCAGAGAAACATCACCCTTTACAACAGCCACAAACAATATAAAATACCTTGGGGGTAACTCTAACTAAGCAAGTGAAAGACCTGTATGACAAGAACTTTAAGTCTCTGAAGAAAGAAATTGAAGAAGATATCAGAAAATGGAAAGATCTCCCATGCTCATGGATAGGTAGGATTAACATAGTAAAGATGGCAATCTTACCAAAAGCAATCTACAGATTCAATGTAATCCCCATCAAAATCCCAACACAATTCTTCACAGACCTCAAAGAACAATACTGAAATTCATGTGGAAAAACAAAATCCCAGGATAGCTAAAACAATCCTGTACAATAAAGCCACCTCTGGAGGTATCACCCTCCCTGACCTCAAGCTCTACCATAGAGCTATAGTAATAAAAACAGCTTGGTATTGGCACAAAAACCAACATATGTACCAATGGAATTGAATTGAAGACCATGACATTAAACCGCACACCTATGAACACCTGATTTTTTAAAAAGAAGCCAAAACTGTACCATGGAAAAAAGAAGCATCTTCAAAAAATGGTGCTGGCATAACTGGATGTCAACATGTACAAGACTGCAAATAGATTCATATCTATTGCCATGCACAAAACTCAAATCCAAGTGGATCAAAGACCTCAACATAAATCCAGTTAAACTAAACTTGACAGAAGAAAAAGTGGTCTTGAACGCATTGGCACAGGAGACCACTTCCTAAATATAACACTAATAGCACAGACACTGAGAACAATTAATAAATGGGACTTCCTGAAACTGAGAAGCTTTTGTAGGGCAAAGGACATGGTCAATAAGACTAAATGACAGCCTATAGAATGGGAAAAGGTCTTCACTAACCCCACATCTGACATAGGTCTGATCTCCAAAATATATAAAGAATTCAAGAAACTAGACACCAAGATAACAAACAATCCAATTAAAAAATGGGCTACAGAGCTGAACAGAGAATTCCCAACAGAAGAATCTCAAATGGCTAAAGATATTTAAGGAATTGCTCAACACCCTTAGTCATCTGGGAAATGCAAATCAAAATGACTCTGAGATACCATCCTACACCTGTCAGAATGGCTATGATCAAAAACACTGATGACAGGTTGGAGAGGATGCGGAGCAAGGGGAACACTCCTCCACTGTTGGTGGGAGTGCAAACTGGTACAGCCACTTTGGAAATCAGTACGGCAGTTTCTCAGAAAATTGGGAATCAATCTCCCTCAAGACCCAGCTATACCACTCTTGGGCATATACTGAAGGAATGCTCAATTACACCACAAGGACACATGCTCAACTATGTTCATATCAGCATTATTCGTAATAGCAAGAACCTGGGAACAACCTGGATGCCCCTCAACTGAAGAATGGATAAAGAAAATGTGACACATATACACAATAGAGTACTACTCAGCAGTAAAAAACAATGATATCATGAGATTTGCAGGCAAATGGATGGAACTAGAAAATATCATCCTGAGTGAGATAATCCAGACTCAGAAGGACAAAAATGGTATGTACCCACTCATAAGTGGATACTAGATGTAAAGCAAAGGATAATCAGACTACAACCAACAGCTCCAGAGAAGCTAGCTAACAAGGAAGACTCTGAGAGGCATGCATAGATTGCCCAGAAAAGAAGAAATAGATGAGATCCACATGAGCAAACTGGGGGTGAGTGGGGGTAATGGAGGGCAAGGGATGGGGGATGAGAACATAAGGGAATGGGATGGTCGAGCTAGAACAGGGATAGAGTGGGAGAGCAAGGAAAGTGATATAATGATAGAGGGTGACATCAAGGGAACAGGGAGAAACAGGGTACTAGGGAAGTTCCCAGGAATCCACAAGGATGACCCTACCTTAGACTACTAGCAATAGTGGAGAAGGTACCTGAACTGGCCTATTCTGGTAATCAGTTTGGTGAATACCCTAACTCTCATCATAGAGCCTTCATCCAGTAACTGATGGAAGCAGATGCAGAGATCCACAAGCCAAGCACCAGGCTGAGTCCAGGAGTCCAGTCTAAGAGAGAGAAGAGGGAATCTTTGAGCAAGGGGCATCAAGATCATGATGGGGAAACCTACAGAGACAACCAAACCAAACTACTGGGAACTCATGGAACTGTGGATCAATAGCTGTAGAGCCCCCATGGGACTGGACTAGGCCCTCTGCCTAGGCAAGACAGTTGTTTAGCTTGACCTGCTTAAGGTGCCCCTGGCAGTGGGATCAGGATCCATCCCTGCTGCATGAGCAGACTTTTTGGAGCCCAGTGCCTATGGTGGGACACCTTGCACAGCCTTGGTTCAGGGGCAGGGGCTTGGACCTGCCTCAATTGAATGTACCAGGCTCTGCTAACTCACCATGGGAGTCCTTGCCTTGGAGGAGGTGGGAATGGAGAGCAGGTGGGGAGGGGGAAGGGTGGGAGGGCGAGAGGAGGGAGGAGAGAGGCACCTGTGGTTGGTATGTAAAATGAACAGAAAATTTCTTAATAAAATAAAAAAATTAGGAAGTTAATTTAAGTATGATTTTGGGTTTTCATTCTCAGGTTATAGAATTCTGTGCCTTAGCTAGATCTGAATAAAGCTATTTCTTGTATCCAGGCTTGAATCATTGCTATTCTAAGAATGTAGTTTTACTGGCATAATATTCTTGAAAATCTGTAAACCGGAAGTGTTACTTCCTTTTGTGTAGGTTCCAGGTGCAGTGGAACAAAACCTCATTCACCTAACCTCGGTCTACAAGTCAAACTCTGAGGCAGGATAAAAAGAAGGGAAAATTAGGAGGGCATGGGAGGAGAAAGGAGCCCCTCCCTCTGGAGGCTGGATGGGAGTCTGAAACTTTAATGCAACAAATGCAACTGAAGTTGCTGGCAGAGACAACACTTAGTGTCCTAAAACACTGCAAATAAGAATGTTAGAAACCAGTCACCCAGTGCCAGAATGTCTCCTAACCTTGAGTTTGTCGTGTTAGGCCTCCTCTCTCATCCCTAAATCTTAACAATGCCCTTTAAAAAAACCTTATGATTTCATTTTAAAAAGGAAATCCATTAAGATAAAAAAATTAATAAAGTAGGGCCAGAGAGATGGCAGGGTAGGTAAGAGCACTTGCTGCTAAGCCTGATGACCTGAATTTGACATCACACAATGAAAGGAGGGAGCTGACTCCTGCAAGTTATTCTCTGACCTCTACATGCACAATGTGGCAAATGGGCATACTCACATAAGTAAACAAAAACAAATAAATAAGTAAATGAATAGTCCTTTAAAAGGTCTGAACCAGCTCCTGCATTTTTAATTTTTAAATATAAAGCTTTGCTTTACTTAAGTATTAAGCTTGGCTTAATTCTTCAGTCTTGTAATTACATGCTTTGGGAATTCAACTTAGAAAGCCAACGGATCTGTCCTACAGGAGGTGGTGGCGCATGCCTTTAACCGCAGCACTCAGGAGGCAGAGGCAGGAGGATCTCTGTGAGATTGAGGCCAGCCTGGGCTACAGAGTGAGTTCCAGGAAAGGTACAAAGCTACAGAGAGAAACCCTGTCTCAAAAAATTAAAAAAAAAAAGAAAGAAAGAAAAAGAAAAGCAAGCCACCAGATCACAGGTATAGTGACTGCAATGGCACCTAAGCATGACTCTCTCTTGAGAAGCCTGCACCCATGTGTCAGGTTGTGTGCTGTCCTTTTCCTAGGTGACTCCGTGACTTACTAAACCCACTAACTTTGCTTCACTATGGCTCATCCCAAATACTTTCTGTGTCAGTGACCCAGCTTTATTTGAGTGGGGAGGGAGGCATGCGGGTTGCAGTAGCCGCCAACAACCCTCCTGGTAATCTGTCTTTTGACGATCTGCCTCCTGGCCTCAACTCCAACCCCTCTTCTCCAGCTTCACTCTGTCTCTGGCCCCGCGCTTGCTTGGAGTTTCCTTAACCATGTCAAGCATGTTCCGGCTGCAGGGCTATGGTTTCCTGCTATGCCCTCCAAGAGGCTCTTCATCAAGCTTGACTGCTGCATGCTTCCCCTGACCCTCTTTATGCCTTTGCTCAAAGGCCATTTCTCCTCCTCCTCTTTCTCCTCCTCCTCCTCTTCCTCCTTGTCTTCCTCCTCCTCCTCCTCCTCCTCCTCCTCCTCTTCCTCCTCCTCCTCCTCCTCTTTCTCCTTCATCTCTTTTTCTTCTTTTAGTAAAAACGTATCTTTTTTTCATATAATATAGTTTGACTATGGTTTCTCATCCTCTACTCCTCCCAGCTCCTCCCACCTCTCCTGCCATCTGGACTCAGCCCTTTCTGTCTCTCATTAGAACACAAACAGGCATCTAAAGAACAATAATAAAATAAGATAAATAAAAAGACAAATCAGAATATGACAAAACCATCAAACAAGAAAAAGAGCCAAAGAAAAAAAGCACAAGAAATGCATATAGGTGCTGAGACACACACACATATGTCGGGGATCCCATGACAACCCAAAGCCTGTTCTTGCCGCACCCTCCTTAGTCCCCTGCTCCCGCTCTCCCTGCCAGCACTCCTACCCCACCTGCTTGTTTTTTCCCACAGTTCCTCCCAGCACTGGACGTTCTGTATCACACACTCACTACAGTCTCTACAAGGCTCCATAAGACCACTACAATTGTCTATTCCATCCCTTGCTGTTTTCTCAGACAGGGTGCAGTACACAGTATGCCACTAATGAAGTTAAACTGGGTAAGTTTATGCCGCACAGTGCTTATATACTTACCTTCCACTAGTGTAACCCAATCGAGCATAATTTTCACAGTTGTACGTTTGGGGACTAGCATTTCCTTCATCCTCTTGTGACCTTAGTGAAGCTGTCCAATTTCTTTGAGCCTTGATTTCCCCCCTTGCACAATATGGATGACAGTCAGACCTACATTTTATAGGGATATTCTGAAGAAAAATCTTTTCCTAACATAAACTGATTAGGATCACGCTTGGCTTATGGCAAGTTCTCAATAATACGACCGTTGGCCTCAGTCTTTGAATTGCCTACTCTCATTAGTTATGTGTGCATGGACATCATGACAAACCTGTGGAGGTCAGAGGGCAACTTTTGGGAGTTGGTTCAAACTCAGATCACCGGGTTTAGCAACAGAGGCATTTACCTACTGAGTGATCTGACCAGCTGTCTCAATTAAAAAATAATAAAAATTCTCAGTGCTAGAGATCCAACTCAGAGTTTCAAACATGCTAGACAAATCTCTCATTTTAGTAAGTCATCTGTGATGTACTTATGAGAGTATGTATTTATTTTATAATGTGTAATAGTATAATACACAATGTACGTCATATGGGGATGGGGCCAAGTAGGAGAAAGTGTGTGAGGAGGGGGAGAGAAACTATTTCTTAGTCAATAGATCCAGTATTATTGACTTTTAATCATTATTCCCTTACAAGCCATTGTGCTGCTCTTTTTGGAGAAGTAACTCAATATCTTTAGAAAAAAGCACATTTTAGTTCTTCTGTGGTAAAGAACTTTATTTTTTTCTAATGTCCTTCCCTTGTTGATAATGAACAAAATGCTTGTTGATTACTTTTTGTTGTTGCATAAGTGCATGGAAGCGTGAGCCTCAGTAGACCCAGGTCCACAGTCACTAAAAAGCTACGGTGCACTCTGCACTGAGGAGAACGTAGGACAGAACAAAGGCTTTTCTGTGGCTTGAGTTTACTTCAAGATCTTTACACAGTAATCGCTGTCTGTGGGGGGTGGGGTGGGTTTATTTCAGAAGTATTTTTCTAACTGGAGGAGGGGGATTTTAGCTTCATCACCTTCTGCCAAGTAAAGAAGAAACTCCAGAAAGCTATGTTTGCTACCATTTCTCTGAAAAACCATTCAAAGAACCCAAACACCAGTGGTTTATCAGGCAGGCATCAAGGTGAAGGGGCAGGCACACCATTTCGGGAAATCTGTGATTCAAGTACCTGTGAATCCCTGTGGTCCCCAGTGAGACCCAACCCCCCACACTGCTGACCACCATGCCTCTCTGTGTGTGCACAGCAGGAGTCTGACAGGTTCACAGCCTGACATGGAGAAAGCTCTCATAGCAGTTACCAGACTGGCTTAGAATCCAGCCCTGAACTCTGACCCCAAGCAAGATCATCTGTAGCCTTGTTTCCTCACTGCAACTTATGGCTTTGAAAAATTAACTTTCCCCAAATAAGAAAGTGGTCAAGAAAGCTGTATTGATAAAACTCGGGTTCTGACAGGTCACAGGAGTAGCTGGGGACCCTTCCTTTAACAATCCCTGAAAGCCTGCCAGGATTGTGTGGGTATACACTGAGGCCTTGGTGAATCAGAATCCAGATGGGGTTCTGCCATTAGCAAACTACATCCCACCACTATGATTGCATCCCCAGGAAGTCATTCAGTCAAAGAAAAAGGGGGACAGTCCTTAGAAGAGTGTCATAACAGGACCAACAACACAACTGGAGATGTACGTCCTCGATGTTGACTAAAGCAGACTGGCTTTTAACTGAAGCATCTGACAGTCTGAGTTTTAAAAATGTCCCGCGCACCCACAGGTACACTGGCAGGGTGCAGCCTGGTCCCTGTGAAGGTGGTGGTGCGGCTGGGGTCGGAGGAGGCTGCTGATCTTGCTTTGAGCAGATGATGACTGCTTGGAGGCCAGGACAAAGGGGTGTGTGCTGGTGACAGGTCACAAAGGACAGCAGAGCATAACTGTGGAGGTGTGAGGAGATGTGGGCAGAAACCTTGCTGGGAGATGGGCAATTGCCTTCACTCTCTCCCTCTCTTGGGGACACGATTTGTGGCTGGCAGCGATGCCTGGAATGAAGAGAACCATGAGCAGTGAATGTTTGTTACCTTATTACACTGCCCACAGCTACCGATCCATGGGCGTGTTCAACACCTCCATGGGAAACCTACAGCGACAACTATACAAGGGAGGAGAGTATGATATTTTCAAGTATGCACCAATGTTTGAAAGTGACTTTATCCAGATTAGCAAGAAAGGAGAGGTGATTGATGTCCATAACCGCGTCCGAATGGTGACTGTGTGCATCGCGTCCACCAGCCCAGTCCTCCCACTTCCTGACGTTATGCTGCTGGCCCGACCAGCTAAAGTCTGTGAAGAACATGCTAGACGGGCCCGGTTCATCAAGGGGAGAGGTCGCAAGCCTTCAAAGACTTTGGAGCTCACCAGGCTGCTTCCTTTGAAGTTTGTCAAGATCTCCATTCATGACCGTGAGAAACAGCAGCTGCGCCTGAAGCTCGCCACAGGCCGGACTTTTTACCTGCAGCTGTGTCCCTCTTCTGATGCACGAGAAGACCTCTTTTGCTACTGGGAAAAACTTGTCTATCTCCTGAGGCCACCAACAGACAGCGGCAGCAGTAGCCCGGCCCTTCACACTGGTAACACATCTATCCTGGAGACAACAAAAGCCTACTCGTAAGCTTCTAAAGACTCAAACTGAGTGGGGAGCTTCAGAGCAGGTCCCGCAGAGACGTAGGTGCTTTCTTAGGCCCACCTGGGAAATGTGCTATATTTGAAAAGGTCCTGTGCCACCACTAGAGACTTAACTATCACTCTGGGAGGCTGGACTACTTCTCCGAAATGTCTCATAAGGCTTAATGTCAGAAACCTGAACTATCAATTACTCTGCCTCACATCCAAGACTGTAGGGGAACCTTACAACTTCCTGATGTTTCAGTCTTAAACTCTTTATACACCAACTCAGCCTCATTTGTTATGGAATATTATATAATTATATAATATATAAAATGAAGGGGATGTATTATATATGTTCTCTTATTTTGGATGCAAGATCTCGAGATGTATCCCAGCCTGACCTGGAACTCAACCAACTTAGACTGGCCTTGAATTAGCTATTCTCCTGCCTCAGCCTCTCAAGTGTTGAGATTGCTGGCCGGTGCCATCATACTTGACCAAATTACATTTTTAATTTTGATTGATATATATTAATTATACATATTAATATGGTATACTGTGGCATATTGATACTTGTATTTAATATGTGTTGATAAAACTTGGGTGGTTGGCATGTCTATCACCCCAGATATTGCTCATTTCCTTGTGCTAGGAATATGGAAAAAAATCTTCTCTACTCGTTATTGAGATAGTAAGATTAATGGTTGTCAATTACAGTTATCCTTCAGGAATGTAAGACATAGGAAGTTACTCCTCTTATCTAACTGTACCTATTAGCCATATTCTCTGCATTCCTGCTCCCCAGTAGCCCTTCCAGGTCCTGGGGACCACTAATCTACTTCTGAGATCAGCTTTTTAGTGCAGAACACTTTTAACTCCCTTCCCTTGAGCCATGATCTGTCACCCTGTGCCTATTATGTGATTTTTTTAAAAATATGCACAATCCCCATGTGTGTACTTGCACAATTGGTTCCAAGGCCATCAACATGTCTAGCGTATCCCTGACCCAACAATTCCATTTGTAGAAACGTGCCCTGCAAAGACAAACACAAATGTGGAAAATACATTTTATGAAAGTGTTTCCTTTTGCCCTAGAATTGCTGAGGTGAAACTGAGTGCCCATTGACTAAAGTGCAATGGAAGGGATCTTGTAATAAATGGGAATTCAGACACGATGATTTTAATAAGAAGCCCTTGGGTTACCGAGCTTCAGGGTGAGAGAGGACCTGAGCATTCCGGCCTCTCCGTCACCTCTATTTCACTGTTTATCCTCCCCTCGGCACAGGGCTCAGACATCCACGGAGAAGGGGATCAGGATTCTGTGCGTCAAAAGCTCCGAGATGTGTCAGGAGCCACCTCTGCTGCATTTGCAGGAGGAGAGGGAACACCACCAGCTAGGACAGCTGCTGCAGCCGCTGGTATACGAGGACCTGCCAAAGGGGCAGCAGCAGGGGCGGTAGGCGGCACAGTGGCTGCAGGAGTAATAACAGGCCCCTCAGCAGGTGCGGCAAAAGCAGGGACAGCTGCAAGCTCGACCTCGGGTGCTTTAAGCATAGCAACAACCAGGTCTCCGGCCTCAAGCCAGGTAGCCACAGCTCTGGCAGGCACAGGCAGCAAAGATTCGGGAGGAAGTGGATCCAGCAAGGCCTTAGCGGCTGTGGCAAACATATCCTCAGAAGGTACAGACCTGGTCTTGGCAGGAGCTGCCAGCTCCTCCTCAGAGTCCACTTCCGCAGGGGGTGCTACCAGTGTCACCCCAGAGGGCAGCCTGAGTGTGGTGTTTGCAGGCACCATGACGACCAAGGGGCCTGCTGCAGACAAACCCGAAGCTCCCCTGGTGTCGACCTTGCAGAGTGAAGGCTACATGTGCGAAAGGGATGGAAGCCAGAAGGTTCCACACATTGGCTCTGAACCCCAGAAGGAGAAACGGGAGAGACGAGAAAAGAAGGACAGAAATCCCAGCAGGAAAAGTTCCCATCACCGCAGGACAAGTCACCGAAGCACAGGCAAGGACCGAAGCACAGGCAAGGACCGAAGCACAGGCAAGGACAAGACCACCCGGAAATCATCTTCCCACCGGTCCGTCTCCAGCCCCGGGAAAAAAAGAGAAAGCAAAAAAGGAAAAGCACACAGCAACTTAAAGGGCAAGAGACATGGCTCCACTCACAAGAGTGAGTCCAGGACTGCTCAAAAACCCAGGAAGAGCCAATCTACAACTAGCTCGGGGTCTGGGAATAAGAAATCCAGTAAGATTAGCTCTTTTTTGAAGAGCTTCCTAATAAGGCCTACTTCAAAAACAGCAATCTCCTCACGTAATAGAGGAGGGGTAGGCATTGTGTCAAAGAAAGTGGAGAAGCACAACGTAGAGGCGAAGATGGAGAAAGGCAAGGAGGTAGAGTATAGCAGTACTGTAACCGCCGAGACAATGGAGAGGATCATCTTTGAAGCCAAGTGCGTTTAATGAGATCCCAGAGCAGGAAGCTGCGACAGAGATCAGGACTCAGGAGAGCAGTACCAGGGAACCAATACCAGCTTCCCTAATGGCAGTTTCAATAATAAAGGTCACATAATTCTAAAAGAATTCTGTCTTCTGTTTGCACTTCCCTGTTGCACACCCTGGTGGAGACTTCCCAGTGGCTTCTGTGACTGACATTTTCTGCTCCCAGTGAGGTAGAGCCTCCCATCTGCAGGTTCAGATGAGCCAAGGCTGAAGCAAGAGCGTTAGGCCCTTTCTGTCTTTGGTCTCATGGGCCTCTGGGGGAACTATGTACCCATTCTCCTCGCCTTCCCAAAAGGCCCTTTGTGAGTGGGAACATTTGGTCTAGTCCATATTTGAGGAAAGACAGGGCAAGAAGATGCAGTGGCCTTACCAGGCAATTGGCATAGGGAAGTCTATGATCTAAATCAAAGCTTCTTAAACTGTGGGTGCAAATCCTAAATGCAGGGCAGCAAACAAACAAAATCATTGGCAACAGTTAGATTTTTCTGAATTTGCAAAAACAAAAATTCAAAATCAGAATTCATGAACCAGAGATGACTTTGGCAGGGCAGCCTTGGTTCTGAACACACAACTCACACATTCCACAATGTGCACACACTGTCACAGCACACCACACCAGTCAAAGGCATCTGAAACACCTCTCAGATTAAAGGTTACTGTAAGCTAGGAACTGAAGAGGTTTTATGACAATTTTCTGCTCTCATAACAACGGTTTAATTACAGAAAACAAAGACCTTTAGTCATTTCCTACCCTTAGGCAGCAGTGTATAAGGACTGGACTGTGTGAGCATGCAGGATTTTGAAAAGTGCTATTTGAGTTGCTGATAAGAGTTTTATATAAAAAAAATTGTTAAATGTATTTTGGCTTGAGATCAGGACCAATTTCCCATGATTTCTGAAACAGCCCTGAACTTATTTCTGTCATTTTGTAGTATATATTTATGTGAAGTGTCAATGTGAGCAATGATCATATAAAATCAAAGTACTGGTAGAGTCTGAAAAATGTTGAAAATGTTCCATATCCTGCAGTATCAAATATTCAGTCAAGATTTGACTTTTCAGAGATTCATTTTCATTATGTTAAATCATGCGTGTCTACGTGTAGGTATGTGCATATGTGTGCAGGTACACTTGGTGGCTAGAGGCACTGAATCCTCCTAGATGGAGTTTCGTGCAGTTGTGAGCTACCCAACATGAGTGCTGGGGTCCAAACAGAGGTCTTTTGCAAAAGCAGGGCAAGTTTAAGCACTGTGCCATCTCTCCAGGCCCAATATTTAATTTCTATGTAAAAATAAGTATTACATGCATCTCATTGATAGGCAAATTTGCTTTACTCTCTAATAAACAGTAAAACTAAATGTATTCCAAAGGACTTTTTAAATGTTTTAATTTTTCCTTTCTCCTGAGAGTTTTCTATTTATACAATAATGAAATATGACATCTAGCCCCTAATATCTTCAACGTCCCCCATATCTTCCCCAACAGGTCACTTTCTCAACTTTACCTTTTTTAAAAAAAAATATATAATCTGGGAAGTTTAGTTAGTTCTGCCCATATCTGTGTGGGTGTGGGGCCATCCTCCCCTAGAGCATGGGAAACCTACCAGTGGCCACGTCCTCCAACCATAATAATCTTCCCTCTCCAAGCACCTATCGGCCGCCCATAGCCCCTCAACAAGGAATGAGGCCTGGAGATCACCCACCTATGCCTTAGGTTGGGTGGCTTGATCTTATGCAGGTAACCGCAGCTGTTGTGAGTTTCCAAATGTAAAGACAGAAGACAGCACTCTTTCACAGCACTCTTCCTCATCCTCCAGATCCTACATTGTTTCCTCTTCTCCATACACAGTGCTCCCTGAGCACTAGTGGTGGCTTGGATATAGATGTCCTATCTGGGGCTAAGCACTCAGTCTGCTATTCTGAGCATTTTAACTAGCTGGGCAGCTCTGCAGTGACTGCTGCCCACTGCACAAAGAAGCTTCTCTGACAGAGAAGGCCCTCTGAAAGAAGGCCCGGTCTACGGGTACGAACATAAATATAGAGAAGGCTATTTAGCAGCGTGAACAGCCATGGTTCTACCCTAGGACCTAGGACCTGTAGTGGTATTTACTCAGCCCACGACCTTGAGCTATAGGGACCAAAGGAGGCAGTGCTTCCTGCTGTTGTACGTGACCTCTTAAAATGATCAAGAGAAGGGGCATGTGGCCCTTCTTCCTCTCCGTTTTAAGACCCCACATTCCCTGTGGCTCCTACCCACAGCCTCCGCAGCAGGTCTGCTCAGAGGCATGTGTGCTCACTAGCACCCCGAGCCGCCTGGTTCCAACCATGTGGATCTGAGCCCCACCTGCCACTGGGGCTACTCTTGTGACTAAACCCTAACACACACACACACACACACACACACACACACACACACACACACACACAGAGGCAGCTGCTGGTGAGTTTCTCCACCCTGCAGAGCCCACGAGAACCCCCCAGGAACTGCCTGACTCCTGCTCGGGTGACCACCTGCACACAGCAGCTGTGTGGGGAGTCTGTAGGCCAGGCAGCTCACATGGTGTGTGAGCTAGGAACTTCAACCATGTCCAGAAGCACACATGTTCTGCAGCAGATAGAGCACTGGGTCTAGTTCTGTGTTTGTAGTAGCCCTGTAGCCCAAGGTCATGGGCAAAACAAATACCATGGCATTTTCCTTTTTTTTGTCTAAATAAGAAGGTTCTAAACTTGATGCATACTATGTACAGTGATTATCAAGTATTTGTATCAAGTATCAAACAAAGGGTAATAACATAAACAAAAATGGAACTACAACCAACAAGAATAACATCAAACAAGAAAGACATGCTAAATGTCCAGAAATGTGCAGGACACAGGTAAATGGCAAATTACCAAGATTACTCCAAAAGCTGTTCTATCTTGAAGATTCTAACTCTAGTATTAATACGTTCTAGCTAAGATACAAGAAGGTTGTAACTGTAACTATCTAGTCTTCAACTCCATCAAAGATCTGAGAAGGAAAATAATAATATCTGAGAAAACAGAAAATGCAAGCAAGCAATTTCCCAAACTCTTGAGAGAATAGTTACTTGTCTATTGTTGTCATAAAACACCATGACCATGGAAAGTTGTAGAAGGAAGGGATTATGTGGGACTTACAGTTTCAGAGGGATAGGAGTCCATCACTGTCATGGTGGGGAGCACGGCAACAGACAGGCAGCACAGCCCTGGAACAGCAGCTGAGTCAGTGACGTCCTGATCCACAAACAAGAAAGAGAAAGCACACTGCGGATGGCGTGAGTCTTTAGAAACCTGAAGCCGGGACATACTTTCAACAAGGTCACACCTCCTAATTCTTCCCAACAGTTCTACCAGTTGTGGACTTAGTATTCAAACATAAGAGCCTATGGGGGCCATTCTCACTCAAATTACCACAGCTCTCCTGTGCATCAGGCCTCAAATCCAACCAAAAAGGAATTAATTAGTCACTCTGTAACCTAGGTGAAACTACTGCAGCAGTGTGCACATCTTGCCTGGAAAGTGAGTTACTGTAGCATGCAGGATCCAGTGCTGGGTGTCTTTTCTTTCCCAGCAAGGCTGCTGTATAGCACCTTCTGCTAGAAAAGATGGCCAGCACGGAGGAAGTTTTGAGAATGATTTCTCTATGTCCTGTAACCAAAGTGTGGCGAGCAGTAGGGTGTCTTACCTCGTAGTTATGAAAGACAACTGAGGGCCATGGTGAGAGTCTGTTACTTAGGAGACCTCTGGGACTTCCCTGACCAATGACATGAAGGGAGAGAGTTTTATGCCTTGTCCTATGATTTACATTAAAAAGCCTTTGTCTTCTAGGAGCAACATTGTCCACGGATGCAGGGCAATTCCACTCATACCTTTTAAAGTTACATTTGGAAAAGATCTTACTAACTCATAGGTTTCCAGAAGGTGTTTCATACATCCTTAGTTTTGTTTCACATGCTGTATTAGTTACTTTTCTGTTGCTGTGATGAAATACCATGACTGAAACCAACTTATAGAAGAGAGTTTATTTTGGCTTATCTTTCCAGAAGGATAGTCCATCAAGGCAAAGAAGCAGGTGGTGGTAGAGGAAGGTGGTAGGACCAGAAGCAGGAGCTGTTCACTTCCTTCATCTGCATACAGGAAGCAAAGAGAGGGAGAGCAGAAAGTGAGGCAAGGCTGTGACCTCTTAAATCCCCACTCCTGGTGATGTACTTTCTCAAGCAGCGCTCTACCTCTTATCTTACAAGTTTTACAACCTTCCCAAACAGCACTACCAATGAGAGACCCAATGTTCAAATGCATGAGCCTTTGAGGGAAATTTCTCCATCAACACACCATACCTACCCACAACTAAAATAAATTTTGCTTAAAAATTATTTTTAGCAAAATTTTTATTGGTATACCCATTTAAAACCTATATACATGAAGTCTCATAAGAATTTTTTGGGCAAAATGCAGGAAAAGTTAAGGTTTCATCTAGAGTAGGACTGGCAGGCCATGTTCAGATGAGTTAACCTTGCAGACTGAATGAAAAAAAGAAATAAAAAGGAAGGACATGACGGCTCCTAGGTGTGGTGGAGGAGCGGGTTTATTGTGGATATGAGAGAGCATAGCAAGAGGCAGAGTCACCTGGGAGAGTCCAGAGTGAACATGACCCTGAGCCATGTAAGAAGCAGGAGGAGAAAGGGGAGAGCCAGGAGCAAGAGGCCAAGAGGGTAAAGGGTAGAAAAAGGACAGGTAACCAAAATGACTGCATTATATAGGGGAAGGGCAGCCCAGCCGCTGGCCTGGAGAAGTTTAAGGTGAGGGGTACAGTATGCCAGCCATATCCTATAACAGGTAGGGACTGAGGGATGCTGGGAGAAAGTTGGCAGCCAGGTCCACTTTGATATGCTAAATAGGCACCTCAGCCATTCGTCCTGGGGTTTGAGACCTAACACAGAGCACTGGATTTTTTTTATTAAAAAGAACCAAGTTTGTGCATGCGTGTGTGCGTGCGTGCGTGCGTGTGTGTGTGTGTGTGTGTGTGTGTCCACGTGCGTGTGTGCTGAAGTTTGATGTCTTCCTCAATCTTCCTCCACCTTATTTTCTGAGATAGTGTGTCACACTGAAACTGAAGCTCATCTGTTCAGCTACACTAGCAGGCCAATGGACTTCAGGGATCCCCATGTCTCAGTGCCTAGATTTTAATGTGTTTGCTAGGGATCCAAACTCAGTTCCTCATGCTCGTGTAGCAAGCACTTTAGTGACTGAGTCATCTCCCTGGCCTTGAATAATGTTTGGAACACACGAATTGCCAGTGTTCTCTATGGCAGTTTTCATGTTAACATGCAAGATCCGAGTTGCTCCATAGTGACTCTACAGACTGCAGGGTTTAAATATTTACCATCTTGCCCTTTAGAGAAAAAAGCTTGTTGTCCCCTGCTCTAAGAGATGTTAACAGTTCTCCTTCCTCTGATGTATACACACTCTGGAGAAACTCTAAGAAACACTTAGCAGGAGCCAGCCAAAAAAACGCTTGTAGAAAAACACTCTGTAATAACAAGACCCTGGACACAGCCCAAACATTCATCAACAGGAAGATTCATAAATCATGCTATATGGCTGCAGGGCCCTGTTTTTCAACAGTGAAAACAAATGGCAGCTACTCATGCTAGCATGAATGAATTTTATACAATGTGGACTAATACAATTCAGACAGATCGCTTACAGGGGATTCCATCTGTAGAACAGTTAAAAATAGGAGCAGAGGCTGGAGAGATGGTCCAGCTGTGAAGAGCACTGGCTGCTCTTTCAGAAGACTTGGGTTCAATTCCCAGCACCCACATGGCAGCTCACAACCATTTGTAACTCTAGTTCAAGGTGATCTGATGCCCTCTTCTGACCTCTGTAGGCACCAGGCATGCATGTGATACACAGACATACATGCAGGCAAAACACCCATATACATAAAATAAAATACATTTTAAAATAAAAAAAAAAAAGAGCAAACAATGCCTGGAGGAGCTGATGTGCTGAAAACATATGGAAAAACAAAGAAAAGATAAACACAAAATTCAGGATACAGACATGCAGAAGTTTTCAGCAACAGAATATCCTAGCTCTTAAGCAAGAGGATGAACCCATGTAAACTTATCCCCTTTGTAAATGTAGTAGACAGCTTTGTGACAAAACACACTATTTCAAAATCTCTCTTTCATACATATAAAACAAAAAATTTCAGTGACATTAAAAAGGGATGGTCATAATATGGTGAAAACTATTTCAATATATTTATAAGGGACGAGATGGGCCTGAGAGTATAGCTCAGAGGTATGGCATTTGTCTAGCATGAATGAAGTCCTGGGATCAATCCATAGCATTGAAAAAAAAAAGAGGAAAGAAAAGAAAAAGGAACCAGGATACTCCACAATAATGTATACTAATTAACTATATAAACTACGTATACAATACAAATAATTCCAAAAGTTTAGTGCTGTGTTATATATGAAATTATAAAATTCAAACATTATAAAATTTAAACATGCACTACAGAACTGCTTTGTTAATTTTTAAACAAATGATATACTCAGAATTCCACATGAAATCAGATACTTAACAAAAGACGATAAAAGCTGAACTTGAGAAAAAATTTTGGAACCCATGCGTGCTCATATTGTTTGCATGTTGAAGTTGGGTTTCCAGGGAAACCTGGGGATCTTCTCTGAAGAGTAAATGTGTTGAGGCTGGAGAAATGGCTTTGGGAGTACTTGTTCTTGAAGTGGACCTGGGTTTGACTCTAAGCACTCACACAGCAGCTCACGACTATCTGTAACTCAAGTTCTAGTGGCTCTAACACCCTCTTCTGACCTCTGAAGGCATTACATGGTACACAGATACACATCTGTACAAATGCAGCGCTTCTCAATCTGTGAGTCATAAACCCTTGGGATTCAAACGACCCTTTCATAGGGGTCACCTTGGACCACCAGAAAACACAGATATTTACATCACGATTCATAACAGTAGCAAAACTACAGTTATGAAGTAGCAACAAAATAATGTTATGGTTGGGGGAGTCATCACAGCATTATTAAAAGGTTGCAGCATGAGGAAGGTTGAGAACTACTGATTCATACACACATACAATAAAATAAATCTAAATTTTAAAAGACGGAGGTAGAGAGAGACAAGGCATTCTAAGGGAAGTGGTAGTTGTGCAGTAAATACAGGGAGCCTTTAGTGGCTGCACTGGGGGGTTCTTGCAAAAAGTTCCTCCTCATGATTTTCACCATTCAAAGGCCAACAGATTCTGGAAACCTAGGTGGCTTTGGAGTTGATCCTTCAACAACGGGTACAGATGGAAAGAGAGAGGCATACTTTAAAGGTCTGAGCAAGCCTTTGGAGGAGCCACTGGGGAATAACAGAGGCTGGTACACAGGGAAAGGGAGAAGATAAAGTGAGAGTCTGTTCCAAGTCTTCAGTTCACGGCCCGGATCCACAGAGGCTAACCTTTCTTAGCGACAAAAGTTTGGTCTCTGACTCCGTCTCTTCTCCTTGTCCTCCTCTGGCTTTGGGTGCTCCTGCTTTTGGGTGGGGCTGCTTTAACATGACTGTATTTTACCCAGTATGCAGGGATGCCAAGCAGGCCCACAAGTAACACGCATGCCACCAAAGTGAAATGGAGGCAGGGACTTGCCCACCACAGCGTGTTCTGCCATGTCCCTATCCTCTATGCATCTCCCCTTCTATCTTGGTATGCCATCACAAGAAACATGCACAAACGTCTACGTATTTCAAAGCAACAGGTCTCTTCCTCTGGAGAGAGATATCAAAGGGGCCATCAGTTAAATCCCCATCAGATAAAGGCTGATATTCTCAGCGGCAGTATGCATCACCATGGCAGCAATTCTGCTGCAAGCGCAGTGAGGCTACAGGCAGCTTGATACCGAGCAGTGTTCCAAACTTACAGTGCATACTCACACCAGTGCCGGGACCACAATCTCTTGCCAAGAGCAATCACATCACTTACCTGTTCTGTTGGAGAGGTGTCTCCTTATTTACTTTTTCTATGGTTTTTTTGTGACAGTTCTCACTGTGTTGACCAAGCTGGTCAGGAACTTGTTATGTAGTTCAGGGTGGCTGGGAAGTCATGAATGTCTTACCTCAGCCTCTTAAATGCTGAGATTTTAAGCATGTACCACTATATCCAACTATGGAATGGAATGCTTAAAGCAGAGGAAACATGCTAAAAACATTGCACAGGCAAGGTACAGAAGGGGAGCCATGGCGGCTATCAGGGTAAGAATACTGGGAGAGATGCTGAGGGGAGAAAGAAGCAGGCGACAGGCAATGTAAAACTTCAAGATCCATGTAAGGGAAGCCACTGACCTATCCATTATAAACTGGGGAGACTTGATTGGATTTGCACTTCATAAAGGCCACCAATGGTGGTTGTAAGGAGAAACAATTGGGAAAGGAGTTCATTCTTGGCCTGTGTCACATTCTGTCTCTCACAGTAGGGCATATAAAATGAGGAGGTACAAGGGATGTTCTGAAAGATAATTAGAAGTGTCCATGTGGGGTGGACACAAGGATGCACACAGCACCCAGACAGTCCTTCGGTGAAGGTCCTGTGCTGGTGGCAGATAAGTACTGCTCAGTGACAGCCATCAGCCTCCACTAAGTCTGGGAACTGCTTCAGCTGTCATGAACTCCTTCACCCAAAGTCCAAGTCTTCCTAGAGCTTGCATCAAGAACTAAAGATATAAAGCACGAAGCTTTGGGCATTGAGAATGCACAGAGACTAACCACAGAAGCTCTACTCTTACCAGAGATTCCTCCAAAGATGCACTGACACCTACTTCCCCTTCAGAGATACTAGTCCTATGGCACTTCCTTCCTGTAGTTCCATCTCAAATCTGCTTCCTGGAGAATACATATGGTGATATTTTCTTTGTGCACCCCAATAAAGCTTATCTGAAGATCAGAGAAAAAGGTCAACCACTATATTAAACATAGAAGTCAGGCAATGGTAGCACAAGCCTTTAATCCCAGCATTCATGAGGCAGAGATCTACCAGGATCTCTGCGAGTCCAAAGCCATACTGGAGAACAGGTCCAGGCATGGTGAAACACGCCTTTAATCCCAGCACTAACTATAGAGGTCTGGCGGTCTGTACAGATAGATAGGAAGTGATGTAGCTGGTTGGAGAGAGGAAGTGAGATGGCAGAACAGAAAGGCATATAGGTGTGGGTATACAGGAAGTAGCTCTCTTTGGAAGCTGAGGAGTTGGTGAGGTGAGGTTGGCTGTGGCTTGTCCTATTCCTCTGATCTCTCAGTTTTTCGCCCCAATATCTGGCTCCAGGTTCTTTTATTAATAAGACTATTTAGCAATTCATCCTACAAATGCAACCTTTGATATTGTATTAGTGCAACATGTTGGAATCATCTCCTTTCAACTCTACTAACCTTGTGAAATCCAATAAATAGCTAGAAAACATATAGTATCAATTGCATGGTTTTGGTTTTAAACATCTTAAAACGAATTATACTTTATTATTACAAAATAATGTGTACTTTGGAAAATTTAGAACATAAAGACATATAAACAGGAAGGAAACAAATATCCTATTGGCATCCAGAAAAAAATGGACAAGTTAGACTTATACTCCCAAAAACACAAAGCATATCACTGTGGATATGAAACTTTGCCTTTCATCAAGCAGTGATGAAAAGCCCCAACATCTGGGAATGTGAACGGAGGCCAAGAGGAGATAGAGATTTGTGCAGCAATATAAGGAGGTCTTCCCAGTTTCCTGTTGGAATAGTGTCACAGGAAGTCCATTAAAAGGATGTATGAATAAAATCTACAGTATCATAGCACAGTGCAATAATGCCCAGTCTTAACCAAAAATCACACATCTTAACCAAGAAATGGGAAGGCCCATAGATAAATGAAGAAAAGATCTATAAAATACCCAGAGGACAGAGATGTCAGATTGTTTGACAAGTGTTTTAAAGTATCCTTAACAAAGCAATTGGGAAAGTTCTTGAGACAAATGAAAAAACAGAAATCTCCAGCAAAGAAATAAAATATGAAAAGGAGAAGAACCAAGTGGAAGCTTTAGAAGTGGGAGTATGACAGCAGTGAAGGAGGCTGGGGAGAAGGCCAAGCAGCTAAGAGAGTTCACTGCTCTTGCAGAGAACCCAAGTTTACCTACAAGCACACACACACACACACACACACACACACACACACACACACACACAATTTTTAAAATAGTAAAAAATTCCATAGCTGAAAAAAAAGCTGTCACTGGGCTCCATAGTAGACCAAATAAAGGAGAGGGAATAATTAGTGAACCGAAAGAAAAAGTAATAGACATAATGTGACTGAACAATCAGAGAAAACTGGAAACATGAGCAGGACCTCAGGATCCTGTGAAACTGGAACAGAAGACCTAACATTGTGCCACTGAGTTCTGAAATGGGAGCAGAGGGGAAGGCTATAGAAATACTAGAAGAAATAACAGCTGAAAGTTCTAAACTGTAATAAAAGAGGAATCTACAGATCCGGTTAGCTAAGTGAATAAAAATGGGTTAATATAATTAATATAATATAATATAATATAATATAATATAATATAATATATATATGCAGACAAATCATAGGCTCTGAAAAACAAATAAAAATAATGAATACCGCTAGAGAAAAATGACAATACACATACAGAGAAAGAAATTCACATGTCATGAATTTCTCATCTGGAACAGTGGAAGACACAAACAAGTGACACATTTTTCAAATGCTGAAATAAAACAACTGAAAATATCCAACCTTTTTTGCAAGAAATTTGTCCCTCAGAAATGAACATGAAATCAAGACATCTCCTCCTCCTCCTCCTCCTCCTCCTCCTCCTCCTCCTCTTCCTCACCCCTCTCTGTTTTGTTCTATTTTGTTTTTCCAGACAGGTTTCTCTGTGCAGCCCTGGCTGTCCTGGAATTCACTTCTGCAGACCAAGCTGGCCTCAAGAGATTCACCCGCCTCTGCCTCCTGAGTGCTTGGACAAAAGGCATGCACCACCGCTGCCCAGCAAGACATTCTAAATTGAAGGAAACCACACAGACACACACCCCAGGTGGCGGAGGGTGGGGGAGGGAGAGAGAGGAGGAGAGGGAGAGGGAGTGGGAGAGACAGAGAGAGAAAGAGGGAGAGAGAGAGAGAGAGAGAGAGAGAGAGAGAGAGAGAGAGAGAGAGAGAGGGGAGGGGAGGGGAGGGGAGGGGAAGGGAGGGGAGGGGAGGGGAAGGGAGGGGAAGGGAGGAGAGAAGAGACTCATCCAGAAAGATGGTGACACAGGCCAATAATCTCAACACCTGGGAGGTAGAAACAGGAAGATCAGAAGTTCAAGGTCATCCTACTTGAACACAGTAGGTGGTTTGAATGAGACTGGCCCTACAGGTATATATTTTCATGCTTAGTCTCCAGTTGGTGAACTTATTTGAGAAGGACTAGGAGGTGTGTGGCTTTGTTGGAGGAGCTGTGTCACTAGAGGTGGCTTTGAGGTTTTAAAAGCCACACCAAATCCAGTTTCTCCCTCTCTCCATTTGTGGATCAGGAAGTAGGGCTCTCAGCTACTTCTCCAGCACCATGCCTCCTGTCTGCCACCATGCTCCCCACCATGATGATAAGGGACTAGCCCTCTGAAACTGGAAGCAAGCTGCTAATTAAATGCTTTCTTCTGTGGGGTCAAGGACACCACAGGAAAACTCACAGAATCAACTAATATGGGCTCACAGGGGTTCACAGAGACTGAACCAACAACCAGGGAACCTGCACGGGACTGACCTAGGGCCTCTGCATATATGTGACAGTTGTGTAGCTTGGTCTTGTGGGACTCCTAACAGCTGGAGCAGGGGCTGTCTTTGACTCTTTTGCCTGCTTTTGAGACCCTTTCCTCTTCCTGGGTCACCTTGTCAAGCCTTGATAGGAGGGGAGGTGCCTGGTCTTACTGCAACTTGATATCCATATTTGCTTGATATCCATGACAGACCTATCCTTTTCAGAAGAGAAATGGAGAAAAGGAGTAGTAGATGGGGGGGGCAGAGAGGAGGTGGGGGGAGAGACTGTGAGGAGGGGAGGGAGGGGAAACTGCAGTCGGGATGTAAAATAATAATAATAATTTAAAAAAGGAAAAAAATGCTTTCTTTTGTAAGCTGCCTTGGAAATGATGTCTCTTCACAGTGACAGAACACTAAGACACACAGTGAGTTTGAGGGGATCAAAATGATTTATTTAAATATTTGGGGCTAGATATTTGAAGATGGAAGACTACAGTAAGCAAAAACAAAGGAAAATACACATAGGTTTTCCTTCTGTAAGATTTTTCTAAATTGTGTTTGACACCTTCAGGAAAAAATATTTTACTTTCTGATTGGTTCTAAATGTTTATAAAGGAAATATCTAAGGTCATTATAGTAAAGTGAAGAAGAGAAGAGGGATATAAAAAGACATAAGATCTCTATATTTTACTTAAACCATTGAAATGACACCAGTAGACTGTGAAAAGACATGTATACACGTCATTCCTAGCATAAAAGAGCTTGAAAAGAGGTCAATCCGGGGCTGGCAGGATGGCTGAGCTGGAGCACTTACTGCCCTTCTCGATGGCTGGACTTCTGTTCTCGGAACCCATGTCAGGTGGCTCACACCCCTACAACTCCAGCTCGTGTGAGGTCAAGTGCCTCTGGCCTTGACAGGCACCTGCACTCACAGACACACACCCCCAACCCAGCCATGCACATAAATAAAAGAAAAAAAACCAACTCCTTACAAAAGAGATATATTTAAAACATTATAGGTAAAGCAAAATGAAACTCTAGAAAATGTTAACATAATCCACAGGAAAACAGAAAAAAGACACTATAAACAAAACACAGAAAACAAAAAAACAAAATGGCATATGTAAGTTCTGGCATATTAATAATTCTATCAAATATAAATACTCTACATATACCTATTTAAAAAGCATGATCCAAGTATATGCTGTCTATAAAAACCCCTCACTTCACTTCTGATGACATAGAAATATTAAAGGTAAAAGAATGAAAACCATATTATGAAAACATTAAAGAACAGCCGGGCGGTGGTGGCGCACGCCTTTAATCCCAGCACTCGGGAGGCAGAGGCAGGCGGATCTCTGTGAGTTCGAGGCCAGCCTGGTCTCCAAAGTGAGTTCCAGGAAAGGCACAAAGCTACACAGAGAAACCCTGTCTCGAAAAACAAAAACAACAAAAAAAAAAGACATCAAATTGTGATGTGTGCCTGTGATTCCAGCATTCAGGAAGCTGAGGTTACAAGGAATCATGAGTTCAAAGCCATATTGGGATACATCGTGAGACACGGTAGGAGGAAAAAAGGCAGAGGGACATTAAAGGGACCATGAAAAAAAGCAATCATACAAGTGTATTCACCGAACAGAAGAGGTATCAAAAATGGGAAGGAAACATTGATTGAACTGAAAGAAACAAATTCACAGTTGTAGTTGAATATAGAACCGTAGTGCCACATTGCTCTCTCAACAATATAATGAACAACCAGACAAAGATTGGTAAGTATACAGGATACATCAATGATACTATCCACCAAGAGGATCCAGGTAGTGTTTTCTGAACACTCTACTCACCATTGGCAGAAATGCATTATTTTCAAGTTGTTACAAAACATATATTAAAATATTCATATTCTAAGCCTTAGAGACAACCTCAATGGACCTAAGAGAGTTGAAATTATACTGTATATTATCTGATTGTAATGAAACCAAGTCAGACACCAAACAGAAAGCTAATAGGAACCAGACACTCCTAATATTAAAAATCACAACAGTACAGTTCTAACCCTCCAAAATCTTAAAGGAGGTCTAAAGTACAGTTTTTGTGTGTGTTTGTTTTAGTGCTAGAGACTGAATTTATTCTACAACTGAGCTGTATCTTCAGTCTTCATGAAGTCCAAAGGGAAATAAGAAATACATAGATCTAAAAATAAAAATAATATTGAAAGTTGTGGAATATAGCTAAACCAGTGTAGAGACAAATGTACACATCTTTTGCATATACAAAAGAAGACAGAAGTCTCAATTAAGTGACTTAAGCTCTCATCCAGAGACTAAAATGGTTAAGAGAAAACCCCAAAGCAATCAAATTAAAAACAAGCTGAAACAGAGAAGAAATATGACAAAAGCAGAAAGTCAATGAAATTGAAAATGAGAAAACAGATTAAAGAGATGGTTGTTTGAAAGTAAAATTGACAAACCTATAGTGAAATGAACAGAGAGAACCAGAAAGACTCACATGGCTAGTATCACAGATGAAACCAAAAATGCTCACACAGACCCTGGGGACATGAAAAAGATACCAAGGGGACTCTATAAGCAGAGCCCACAGATGCTCCAGAACTTCCATAAAGTGTACCAGTCTTTGCAAAGAACAAAAACTCTCACACATGTACAAACACAAGATAGATATTAAACTGGTATTTTAATTTAACTCCCTCTAAAACAAACCTAATCAAGATGGTTTCAATGGAGAATTCTACCTCCAGCTAAAAGAAATAAACCCTGAGCGTACATCTGTTTACAGATCCACTATCGAGAGAATGTTGGGCTTGTAAGACACTCCATTTGGAAGTTTGTCTTCTTTCTGGCACAAAATGGCCTACTGGGCAAAGAACTGCCCTTGCCTCAAATGCTAATAATATGAATGTTGTCCTTTCTGGATGAGCAGGACACAAGGAAAAGTGACTACTGAACTTTGCCAAGACAGGGTAAGATGGTCTTTCAAAATTCCTGCTTCTGAAAATATTCTAGGCCTACAGCCAAAACAGATGCCCCAATGGTGCTGAGAACTTCAGGCGACTGTCCAGGCTGCCAGCTGTCTCTGTCTATTATTGCAAAATTTTGAGGAATTGCTTGCTTGCATTTTTCTGTTTTCTCAGGTATTATTATGTTTCTTCTCAGATCTTTGATGGTGTTGAAGACTAGATAATTACAGTTATGATCCTCTCATATCTTAGCTAAGAACATTTCAGATACTAAAGTTAGATTTTTTTTTAGAATAGGACAGCTATTGGAATAATCTCTGTAACATGCCATTTACCTATGTTCTGGACATCATGGATTTTAGCATATGTCTCTTGTTTGATGTTGTTCTTGCTGGTTGTATTTCTAATTTTGTTTAGGTTATTACCTTTCCCCTCTCCTGGAATACTTGATAATTGTTCCTATTGTATATAGTTTTATATTAAGTTATTCTTATTCAGACAAAAGGGGGAGATGTATTGGATAGCTGTTCTGTCTATGATCTTGAAGCACCACCTCTAGAGATGCAGCAGGTAACTGCTCTACTTGCATATGACCTTGAAGTACATGCCCTTGGGGCGTGGCCTCATGGCCACCCTTAAGACCTGAGATGCACGTAGGCACGCTCTCTTTGCTCCCTCGTGGCACTTGGATGCTGGGACAGTCTTAGGCACAGAAGAACAGCATGGGACCTTGCTTCTCATTTTCCAGGACTCTGCAACAATTCCTCTGTTCAGTCTTGTGGGTTTTCCTTTCTTAATAAATCTCTTTGCCCTTTAAATAGACTCCATGGATTTCTCACTATACTCTGGAGGCTAAGGGAGAAGGGAGAAGGAATGGAGGGGAGAGAAGGGAGGAAGAGCAACTTAACACAATGTCTTCTAGAAGATAGAATACTTGTTCATTTATCTCATAAAGCTAGTAATGTTCTGATTCCAAAACCAAAGAAACTAATAAGAAGGGCTGGGCACGGTTATGCATACATGTAAGCACGGCATCACGGGGACTGAGCATCAAGACATTGAATTAAAGGACAGAGATACACAGTGAGACCTTGTCTCAAATAAGTAGAAAAGGAGCTGGAGAGATGCCTCGGTGGTTAAAAGCTCTTGTTGCTCTAGTAGAAGACCTGGGTTTGGTTTCCAGCATCCACATGGCAGCTCACAACCATCCATAATTCCAGTATCAGGGGATATGACACCTCTTCTGACCTCTGCAGGCAATAGAGATGCATGTGATGCACACACATACATGTGGGCAAAACACTCATACATATGAAATTAAAAATTTTTTCTAAAAAGGTAAAACAATATTTTTAAAGATGAAAAAAGGAGGAGAAAGAAGAGAACTGTGGACTAATGTCCCTCATGAGTACAGACACAGATCTCCAGCAAAATAGTAGCAAATAGGATTCAACCGTGCATAAAATAATTATATACTACAACCAAGTGGGTTTTATTCCAAAAATATCTTAAATCAATGGATATAATCACCACATGGAAAGGCTACGGGAGACAGGCGGTGGTGGCGCATGCCTTTAATCCCAGCACTCGGGAGGCAGAGGCAGGTGGATCTTTGTGAGTTCAAGGCCAGCCTGGTCTACAGAGCGAGATCCAGGAAAGTTGCAAAGCTACACAGAGAAACCCTGTCTCAAAAAAAACAAAACAAAAAAAAAAAAAAAAAAAGAAAGGCTACGGGGAAAAAAAAACCCCATAGTCACATTAATCTGTGAAAAAGAGTAAATGACAAAATTCAACACCTTTTCACGATGAAACATCCCATGTAACAGAAATAAAACTTCAATATGAAACAGCACAAAACACTTGAGCTCACATTTTACTTAGTGATGAAGGCCCATGCTTCTCTAAGATCAAGAGCAAAGTAAGAATGTCCACTCATTACATTTACACAGCAGAGTGTCAGGAGTCGTGGGTAGTGCTCTAATAACATAAAATCAAAAACATACAGATGAAAAAGGAAGAAACAGAACTGTCCTTAGGTGGAGATAACACGAGCACTATACAGGAACTCCCTAGGTATTTACAATACAGTTCCAAGAACTGATAAGTGAGTTGACTGAGTTCACGGAATATAAAACACAGAGATTTACCTGTAAATCAAAAAACCTGTACACAGCATTGAGGGAAAAAATGAAAAAGCTCTAAGTCAATGGACAGATACATGCAGTTTATGAATTCAAAGTTTCAACATTTCTGTCTTTACCAATGTGATTTCCAGGTATAACGTGCTACTAGTTAAAACCCTAATAAGATATTTTGTAGAGACAAAATTATGAAAAAATGTGTATGTATGAGAAATAAACACAACTATGCAGAATAACTATAAAAATAACCAAGTATTAGGGATACGTCTACCGAATTTCAAACACTGTACAGTGGTAGTCACCAAGGCCTAAGTGGAAGAATACACACCATGCTGAATGGAACACAATGGAAAACTCTGAAGTATGTTAATGTAGAGACGACTGGCATATTTCTTACAAAGGTGCCAAAGCAATTCAATGGGAATTCAAGAGCCCTTTCAACATATGGTACTGGATAGCAACAAACTAAGAACATGTAAATTCTGATTTAGTCTCGAACCTTATTAAAAGGCACTCAAAGTGAGTCAAAGACTTATTCAAGATTTACTTAAAACAAAATTATAAGAAATGTAAGAAGAAACCATAGGAGATGTTAAAATTGTAGTCCATAAAGGAAAACAAACTAGTCATCTGCACTTCCTCAATATTAAAAACACTAGTCCTTTGAATGATCTTATTAACCAAATAAAAACAAGTGGAAAACTCAAAAAATAATAATAATTGTAAATCAAATAGCCCACAGAGGAACAGTTTCTATATTTTAAAACCATCAAATGTCAGCACTAAGAAAACAGCTTGGGGTTGTAGAGATGGCTCATCAGTTAAGAGCACACACTGATCAAAGAGAGAAATCTGAGTTTGGGTCCCAGCACTCACATCAGATGGCTCACAGCCACCACCAACTCCAGCTTCAAGGGATCTGATGCCCTCTTCTGGCCTCTGTGGGCACTGCACTCATATGCACAATCCCCTTACACAATCAAAAACAAAAGTATTTTAAAAATAAACAGTCCAGTCAAAAAACGGGCAAAAGGTAAAAAAAAAAAAAAAAAAAAAAAAAAAAGTTCACAAAGAATAAATAAAAAAATTAAACAAATCCATAAAATCCTCTAGGGAAATGCTAATTAAAACCACAATGTTATAACTCTGTGTATCTATGAAAATAGTTAAAGTAAAACATAATAAATAAGTAGGAAAAATACAAAAGAGTGATGCAGAGCAGGAGAAATTATGTCAGTTATCTGTATTTGTTCACAGTGGGCATATAAAGAGGCACAGTCATTGTGAAAAACAGTTTAGTAGTTTTTGTTTTTGTCTTTGTTTTTTCGAGACAGGGTTTCTCTGTGTATTTTTGGTGCCTGTCCTGGATCTCGCTCTGTAGACCAGGCTGGCCTCAAACTCCCAGAGATCCATCTGGCTCTGCCTCCTGAGTGCTGGGATTAAAGGTGTGCGGCACCACCGCCGCCTGGCTGGTTTAGTAGTTTCTTAAATACCAAATACGTAAATGTTTTATAGCAATTTCACCCCTCGGTATTTTTCCCTGAGAAATGAAAATGTATCTCAATATGAAAATCTATATACAAATGTTTATGGCAGCTTTCCACATAATAAAAAATAGCCCTGAATAACACCTTTCAGTGGTTAAAATATCCGCTTAACATCCATGTCATAAAATAATACCCAGCCACAAAGAAATATGCTATCAAACAACCTACCTGACTCTCCAGATAACGGTTCTCATTGGAAAAGCTAGCCCCAAAGGTTACATACTGATTGGTTCTACTTATGCTACGTTCCCAAAATACAATGTTATGGAATGGCCAATAGGCTAGTGGTTGCCAGGAGCTGTGGGAAATGGAAATATGAAAGGGCACTATGAAAGGGGATGCAAAGGGACCTTGACTGTAATATATCACTGGCTGTAATAATTGTGCTCTACTATCATTCTGCAAGATGTGCCTTTAGGATAAATCGGACAAGGTATACAAGGGACCTTTCTGCAATGGCTTCATGTAATTACTTACAATTGTCTCCAATTTTAATAACTAGTTTATTTAGGGGTTTCTGTGTGGATACTGACAAACTGATTCTAAAGTTGATAAGGCCAGAAAATCTAGAATGCATCCAATGCAATACTGGGAGAAAGTAAAGCTGAACAGTTAACAGTACCAGATTTCAAGATTTATCACCAATTATTGGAATAGCACAAAGCATCATTGTTGAAACAGTTAACAAACCCAGAAAAAGACTAACTTGGGTAAAGAAGCAAAAGCAGTTCACTGGAGGCAGGATACTCTTATCAATGAACGGAAGCAACTCGACATCCAAAGACCTTGACCCATCACAAAACCGAGCAAAACAAGTCATAGCCCTGCCTGTAAAATGTGAAAGTGTATCACCAACAAACACATAATCCATGAAAACTGTGGGACACCTGCTCCCACTTTTTCTCCCAAGGTACTCTTGAGGAGGGAGAAGTGAGAAATACTTAGCTAGAAATATAGAGGGAGAGAGACAGAAACAAAGGATAGCCTTATGAGGGCCTGGATCAAAACCCACTGGTTTCTTCTGTTTCTGCTAAAGGAATTGTAAAGGAATGCTAAGGGGTGGAGCAAAAGACCTCCTCCCAGCACAGCCAAGTGCAGAACATTCCAAACACCTGGTAACCACACTCGTGGGCAAGCCATCCCCTAATGCAGCCCTGCTATGTAAAGCAAGCTCAGATCTCACTAGGAAACCTTTGTGGGCTCCCACAGAAAACACGAGCCAGTGTTGATTAAAACAACAATAACTACCCCATCTGTTCTATGAAAGACACCATTGAAAGATGAAGATAAGCTACAGAGTGGGATAAATAATTTGCAAAAAAACTTACCTGATAAAGGTTGCTACCTCAAATATTCAAAGACCTCTTCAAAGCAAACAGTAAGGATGGGTGACATGGCTCAGCAGGTAAAGGTAAAGGTGTTTGCTCTGCAAGTCTGCCGGCCTGAGTTCCATCCCTGCAGCCCACAGAAACACAGAAGGAGACCCAACTCCACAAAGCTGTCCTCTGACCTCCATGTGTGCTCGGTGGTATCTGAGCAATCACCCGCCCGCACATCATATACACATGTTTATCAATAAATAAAGTTGAATAAATAAGTGAACAATAAAAACTAAGCACACTGACTAAAGAATGACCACATGCCCGAACAAAAAAGATTCACAGGAGACAAAGAAGCAGAGGGAAAGATGGTCAATGTCTACAGCATTATCAAGTTACAATAAGGAGATATGACTGTGGTTCTACTGGAGTTGCTAAAATTGTACAGTTACTGTGAAAGACAGTTCAGGGGTTTGTGGTTGTTGTTGCTGTTTTTTAAAAAGCTAAAGATACTCTTGCCATGAGATCCAACAATCACACTCACTAGTATTTACCAAAATGAAAACTTAGATTGGCATAACAACTTGGAGACTGAGGCTTACAGAAGTCACATCCATAATTTCTAAAACCCGAAAGCAAGTAGGATGCTCTCCCACAGCTGAATGGGTAATGAGGTAGGTCCAAGATGCAACTTTATTAAATGGTAAAAAAGAAAAAAAAAAGAGGAAGAATTTTAAATTAAGCAGAAGAAAACTACCAGAAAATACTAAAAATGACTCCAACTACATGACATTTTAGGAAAGGGGAAATCAATCAGATAGTAAAAAGGTCAGTGAATTCCAAGGACTTGGGGGGAGGGAAGGATGACTGGTAGAGTTCAGGGGATTTTTAGGACAGGGAAACTATTTTCTAGAGTATTAGGGTAGGTATATGCCATTATACATTTTGTCAAAACCCACAGAATGTCCAACACCAAGTGTGAACCTGAAGTGGACTATGGACTTTAAGTGCTGATGATGATGTACATATGCTGCTTCACTAGCATCAACTGTACCATTCTGAGGCGGGATGCTGATGGTGGGGAGGCTCTCTGTTTGTGCCAGGAAGGAATTTGGTAGAACTTGGCATTTTCTACTCAGTTTTGTTGTTAGCCTAACACTATTTCACAAAACAGTCTAGGGTAGCGGTTTTCAAGCTGTGGGTCATGACCCCTTTTGAAGGTCACATATCATATATAGTGCATATTAGATTTTTTACATTATGATTCATAAAAGTAGCAAAATTACAGTTATGAAGTAGCAACGAAGTAATTGTACGGTTGGGGGTCACCACAACATGAGGAACCGGATTAAAGGCTGAGAACCTCTGGTCTAAGGTAAGGGATGTGCTTCGTGGTAGATAGCTAGCTCACTGAGTATGTGCAAGGCCCTGACTTCAATCCTCAACACCGAGAAAATAGCTAATAAATAAATTAATGGACAAATAAATAAATACAATTCAAGGAGAAGGCTGGTTAGAGAATTGCAGTGCCTTTTCCTTGGATCCTGGGAAGGCCAGCTTTTCTCTCCTTCAGATGTGACTCTCCAAGGGCTCTATGAAGTTTCTGAGACTGCGGTATTTCCGTTATTAATAACACATACACAGGGAGGTTCTAATGGAATGAGCCAACACCAAATCTCAAGGACTTTTAGTGATCAGAGGACTTTTAAAATCATGAAATCTCAATGAGAAAGTAAGGCTCCTAGTGCTCAAAGTAGGCAGGAGGTGAGCATCGGAAGCCCCCGTTGACACCTGGACTTACAGGTGACTGGCTTTGCCTGACAGTCTCATTTCACCGAGAGGAGATACGGCTCACCTGAAGTTGCCCATCACATTAGCCAAACTCTGGTCTCCTGAATCTCAGGCCAGGACTTTCCATACTTTGCCCCACCCTGACTGAATAGGAAATTTCTCAATCCACATTAATAGACATAGGAGGTCAAACTGGTAATCAGTTGGTGGAAAATACGGAGACAAAGAAAAGCAGATACAGAAGGAAAGGAGTCACCAGCTGATGCAGGGGAAATGAACATGCAGGTAGACAGGTAAAAGCTACGAGACATATGGCAACATGTAGATGAACAGAAATGGGTTAATTAAATTATAAGAGCTAGTTAGAAACAAGCCTAAGCTATAGGCTGAGTCTTCATAATTAATAATAAGTCTCCATGTCGTTTTTTTGTGAGCTGGTGGCCCAAAGAAAAGTCTGACTACAGTCTGAATTGACTAAACAGACTGAAGGGTCTGTATCATAAAATCTGTCCTTGTCCACAAGACACCAGGTTCTGAAAACTTGCATTGAAGACCTGAAGCAGAGTGGATCAAAGGGGTAAAGATTCCCGAGAACTGCAGAGAGGTAACACTGGCCTCGTGGTGGGTGGATCACCGGGTCTGGACAGTGGCTTCTGTTTACTTGGTGAGCGATACATACTTGATGACTCAACACTAGAAGATCAGTACATAAACTCTGAAAGCCTAAGAGCCCTGCCACCCCTGCCATCTGGGGAATAATGCCAGTCTTCAAATGGGAAGGGTCGTGTAGGCTCCCTTTCAATGGTGGCATTGGACTATATAGGGAACCCGCCCTTATTTAAAATGATCATATTTTGGCTATCATGAGTGTTTTTGTCTTAAATTTTACTTTTTGAATTTTTAATTAAAATATTACTTGTCTTAATATTGTCCCTTGCCCCCCTTTTTGGTTGTGCTGGAGATTAAATCAAGAACCTCAAGAATGGTGATCAACAAGCTACATCCGAATTCTGCCTCCCCTGAGTCCAGGTAGCTCGTCTTTGTATGCACCTCCTATCTGGGACACGTGGAAGTGTTTTCTTCTTACTTTCGCTTTTATCCATATCCATCTCAAAACAAAACAATATTCTACACTGGCTATCTACGCTATGTGGCTACATCCAAGATTGTCTGAGCTAATTCATGCCCAGGTAGGCCAGCCACTTACCCCCAGCTGTAGAAATAAAACTGGTGCACAATCACAACTTAATAAAAACAAGGGCAGTGAGACGGAAGACAACACAGGGGCCATGGTGGTGGTATAGAAGCACTTCCAGCTTTTCCAGTTTCCCTGCATTTGGAACCGAAGAGCCAGAAAACAACTTCTCTGTGAGATGGGCGACTCGGGATTCACTGAAGTTTATTATAGGACAGACAGCGGACAGACCCAGAGAGCCTGGTTATCCAAACAGAGGGTGAGGAATAGCACATCAACACCAAGCACACAGCAGCCTGGCAGTGCTGTGTGTAACAGATGGAAAGTGGGAGACAGTAGAGGAGATTAGCAACAGAAGCCCTCAGCAGCCGGAATTTAGCTGAGCTGTTACTGCTGCCCCCTGCTGGTAAGAAAACTGTAAGGAGCAAAGCAAACTGCCCTTCCCATCCACGGCTGTACCAGGTCTGGCTTGCTGAGGTGGTTAGTGATGTTTGTTAACACCAATAAGGCAACAGCAACAGGAACAAAAACAAATGGTTATTAGGGACTGAAGCCATACTTTAGACCTCAGAGGAAAGTTCATTAGCAATGATTTTTCAGGTTATATATATGAATGTATGTATATATACAAATGCATATGCATACATATGTACATACTACATGGTACTATATATACTATACAGTACATGATATGAACAAGCAGATACTGAAAACAACTATTTTCATTTACTAGCTTCCAATTCTTCTACAGAGACTGATTAGCAGGCTGAAAATACAATGTAACTGACTGACAACCCACAGATTATTATTTATGAACCCATCTTTCTAACAATGGTACTATAATACCAGCAAAGTCAGTGAAGTGCTGGAAAAGTTAGGTTTTTATACACAAAAATAATAAACAAATGGAACCTTTGATTCTTACCTAAACTATACACGAAAATAAATCTGCCCAAAGTTAGAAATCTCAACGCAACACTTAAAATCATAAAGAACAATCCCTCACAATGTTTGGTTAAGCAAAGATTCTTGGACAGGATGCACAAAGTATGAGCCTTGAAAGAAAATAATTGACAGGGCTGGAGAGTTGGCTCAGCTGTTAAGAGTGTCTATTGTTCTTGCAGATGATATGGGCTGGGTTTCCAGCTCCCACATGGTGACTCACAACCATCTGTATCTCTAGTCCCAGGGGGTCCAAAACCCTCTTCTGGCCTCTGTGGGCACCAGGCATGCATGTGTTGTGCATCACGTACATGTAGGCAAAACACGCATACATATAAATAATGAAATAAGTAAATCTAAAAACTAAGAATTGCTAGGACTTCACTGAAGCTAAGAACTCTTGCCGTTTAAAAGATAGCTATGAGGAAGGTTAAAAGATCAGTCATAAGTTCTAAGAAAATATTTATGAGACATAAATGCAATAAACAACTTATTATACCGTGTGTGTGTGTGTGTGTGTGTGTGTGTGTGTGTGTGTGTACTCACACAACTCAACAGAGAAGACAAGCCAATTTTTAAAAAGGATAGAAAAACTCAAGCAGCTCACTGGAGAAAAGATGCATTTGACAAATAACGAATGAAAAGATTCCTAACACCAAATGATGGCAGATTAAACCACTGCTCACCTATTGGAATGGCAAAGCAAAACCACAATTAACAAGGGCACACTGAAGATGCAGAGCAATTACAGCCCAAAGGTTTGTATATTACATTCACTTATCTCTGTGATGGGGGGTGGTTGGGGGGAATGTGCATGCTACAAGAGGTTTCGATAGGTTCCTTTCAAACTCCAACTGAAGACCATCATGGAGACCTCAGTGTTGTTCCAATTGCTGTTTCCATTACCTCTGCAACATTCACCTCTTTCCACTATTCATCGCTGATTTCCAAGGTCACCATCTGTCACTCCCCTAAGTACCCTCTGCCAAGCAGCTAGCTGGCCTCAGCCCACACTATGATTGCACTAGTCTGCATTACTGTGTCCCCACAGCCCTTATCACTATTTGAGGTTCCTATGTTTGCATCCTGTTGTCTCTCCATTAGAAGGTTGGATACATGTCTTTCACCTTCTAGAACAGTGCCTGGCATAACGGACACACCATAAAGATGTGTTGAATAACTGTATTCCTTGTTAAACTTAAGGCATAAATTTTCCATTCAGATCTTGCAAATTCAGTCAACCACAGATTAAAATAAGTGTTTATTACACCCGTATTTCCACCAGCTTCTCTCATGACATGGATTTTGTAGCCACTACTCATTCGTATTTTACTGGAAAGAACACCAACATGAGAATCAAGAGGCCAACAGTGTACCTTGGTTATGTCACTAGCTGTATGACATTTGCACTTTGGGCCACTTCCAGAAATTTATCTCAGTGGGGGAAAAAATGAGTGCAAAAACAAGTGTGAACTGAGATGCACATAGTCCAGTGATTATGATAGCAAAAACTGGAAGGAAAGTAATGTCACACAGCAGAGCTATGGCTATGTAGACTGTGGTCTATCTGTTAAATCACTATAGCTTCACTTGAAACTGATGTCCATAGAGCAGTCCTCATTTATCTAAGGTTTTCTTTCAATTGCTCATGGACAAATATGACATAAAGATACTAAGTGGAAAATTCCAGACATAAACTTACGTTTTAAAGTGTGCACCAGTTTGAACAGAATGGTACAGAGTGTCCACTTTTGGCCTGCTAGAGTTGTGAATTATCGCCTTGTCCAGAGTATAGATGCTATATATGCTACCTGCCCTGTCGTCTCTCAGTAGATACCATCAGTTACCAGATTTTCTGTTACATTATTGTTGCATTTGTGCTCAAGTAACCTTTCCTTTACTTAATAATGACCCCAAAGTGCAAGAGGAATCAATCTTGCTATTCACATATGTCAATGGGAAGTCATAAAGTATTTCCTATAGATGAATTAGTGATATGATAGAGACTACATTCACAAAATTTTATTATATATGTTGTTATAATTATTTTATTCCATCATTAGTTATTGTGGTTCATTTTACTGTACTTTTATTGTGGTTCATTTTACTGTACTTATTTATAAATTAAACTTTATTATCGGTGGGTATAATAAAACTGTATAGTATATACAGGGTTAGGAACTATCTGTGCTTTCAGATACTCACTAGTGATCATGGAATAGATCCCCTGAAGTTACAGGAGACAGAGTCATTTTGTTATTTATTCAATAAATATTTCTTGAGTACTTACCCATCTCAGACATTGTTCTAGGTGCTGACAATATAACAGTGAATGAAACAGGAAAAGTTTCTATGCTCATAAACTTGTATTCTGATGAAGACAATAAAATAAACAAATATGCCACATAAAGATGATTTCAGTTGATGGCAAGCCCTAGGAAGGATGTTTAGTACATTTTAAAATGTTTGGGCCATGGTAGGGGCATTAGATTTCATTTTATATGTTATAGAAACTTCCTTGGAGCCGGGCGGCCCGGGTGTATGCCTTTAATCCCAGCACTCAGGAGGCAGAGCCAGGAGGATCTCTGTGAGTGTGAGGCCAGCCTGGTCTACAGAGCAAGGTCCAGGACAGGCACCAAAACTACACGGAGAAACCCTGTCTCAAAAAAACCAAAAAACAAAACAAAACAAAACAAAACAAAAAACTTCCTTGGAGAATTTTGAACAAGCTCAATCTTCTACTTTAGAACAGTGTGGGGAGCAGAATAGGGGAAGGAAAAAGTGGAAGCAAAGAAATCATTTGGGAGGCTATTACAGAAATCAAGGTAATGAAGAATGACAACAGCAGCTGGGCGGTGGTGGCGCACACCTTTAATCCCAGCACTCAGGAGGTAGAGGCAGGCAGATCTCTGTGAGTTCGAGGCCAGCCTGGTCTACAAAATGAGTTCGAGGACAGGCTTCAAAAGCTACACAGAGAAACCCTGTCTCGAGAAAAAAAAAAAAAAAAAAAGAATGACAACAGTCACAGGAGCTGTAACAATTTCTCATATTTGAAACACACTAAAATAAAACTAATGCAAGAGGCTGGTATGGTGGTTTCAGTGGTGTACTGGAGGAAAAAAGAGGAGCTTTTTGGAAACAGATCCAATACAATCGGGGCAAGCTGTCTGCTAGGGTCTGACGTATAGAGGGGAGGGGGTTCCAGGGTCTTCATGGTATTACCTATGTACCATCACGTGGATGGCTTCTGAGAAGTGTCTTCACAACTGAGTCCTAGGGTAATCTAAATGATCAAATATGCTAAGTACTGCTGACAGACGAAGTACAGTGAGGACTGGAAATAACACTGGAAGTCTCTGGTGCAGAACATGTCGGTGTCAGGAGAAAAACTTGATTCAGGCATGCTAACAACGGATGAATTTCTTCAACAAATTATTAATGGAGGGGCAAGATGGGGCGGGGAGAATGTAAAGATTACAAGCCAATTAAAAGGCATTAGTAGTTTGAAAAGGGTAGCTCTTAATTGGAACCAGAGACAATCTGAATCAAAATATTGATGTGGTAGTTGATTATAAAAACTGGAAAAATCTTTTTTCTTTCTTTCTCTTTCTTTTCCTTCTTTCTTTTCTGAGACAAGTTCTCACACAGCCTAAGCTGGCTTTGAACTATGTAGCTGAAGATAACCTTGAATTTCTGAACTTTGGATCCTTCTGTTTTGACCCCCTAGGTGCTGAGGTTACAGGCATGGGCCATCATGTCTGGCTTATGTAGTGCTGGGGACAGACCCCACAGTTTCATGTATTCTAAGCAATTTCCCTACTAACTGAGCTACATCCCCAGTCCTATTAACTTATCGTTGGGTTATGGGTAATCTTGGTGATTAACTTGATTGCATCTGAAACCAACTAAAACCCAAACTCCTGTGAGGAATTTCCTTAATCAGATTTTCAGAAGCAGGAAGCCTGCATGGCACTTTCTGGCAGCTGCCCAGATAAAAAGGACAAGAAGAAAGGAAACTGTGTTTTGGTTGCTTGCCCTCACTCTCAATGGCAACTTTATCTATCCTGTTGAATCATTCCTTTGCCAGTATTAGAACCAAATTTCTTTAGGATTCCCACATAGTTTGAAGACCAGCAGCTCTCCAGGTATCCTCCAGGCCTCCAGCGCCAGACGAGGGCTGCTGAGATGTCCCGCCTCTTGGACTTGAGAAGCTGCAGGATTCTCAGCCTTTCAGGCATGAGACAGCCATTGTTATAATAACTTGAACTGCATCCTGTGAGACACTCTAATAAATCATATATACATTCATTCTATCAGTTTCGTTCCTTTAATGACCCTGAATATACTTTCAAGAAGATAATGATTCTATGAGTGGATGAAGAAATAAAGAGCCCTTACCTTCTGGAGCTGCACACTGGACTAGAGATGAAATGATGTTCAGCATGTAACTGTTGAAGTTGATGGCGAGTAGACTGCACTTTTACTTTTATGCCTGCAATTCTCCATATATTTAAAGAAAGAAACTGGGAGATTCCTGTTTGTGAAGCAGAGCTGTTTTTATCAGAAGAACATTCTTATCTTACTTTTAATACGCAGTGTGCATCCTTAAGACTCCCATGAATTTGGACATTTGTTAACAATTCTTGTGGGGGAAGAAAACAGACAGAAAACGCCAAAACCAAAACCTTAAATGGAAAGTTTTCTTGCTGGGCCTGATGGTGCATTTCTGTACGTTCCTGAGGCTGGGAAGGGACGTGTGAGGCCAGCCTGGGCTACACAGTGAAAAACCCCCTCTCCCTCCATTTAAAAAAATTACATCAAATTAATTTTTTTCACTTGTCAATTTGTGGAAGAACTGTAACAGACATCTTTGAATTCCTAAATGAAAAGTGAATGGAGAGGGGAAACAGAGGTTTAGGGTTTTATTCTTAATCAGCTTCGCAATTATCTCCATATATTTGCAAATATTTATATACATATATATGTATATCATGGAGTCTAATCTTAATTAAAAAGCATTTTTGATGGTGAGGTAGGCATTGCTGGGATATTTTAATATACTGCTTACCCGTATTTTCTGACTTTTACATACGGCAAGTGGATTCCTTTTTAATTTTAATTTAAAAGTGGGGGCGGCGAGGAATGGAATTATTAGGTAGCACTTTCTCTTACTGACAAAATGTGCGAAGAGGAACTCTGCCGACCTGACCTAGGAATCCTGGGGGTGGGGGTGGGGGTGGGGGTGGGGGGGTGGAGATGCCTGAGATAACCCCGCGGGAAGCGGGAGCCGCGGAAGTGCGCAGGCGCACTATCTTTAGGGCGGGAGCAAGACCTGTTATAGGACAGCCTTGGTAGCCAATTAAAAGCCCTCGTCAGGGGCTTCTTCCTGAGAAGGCAACCGGAACTTGGGCTTCCGCTGCGCCGAGGAAAAGTCGCTACCGGAAAAGCAAGAGGTGAGGTGAGCGGGCGGCCGCGGGCGGCGACCGCAGCCTGAGCGTCTCTCTCCGCCCCCGCGGCTGCGTCTCTCCGGGCGTGGGGCGCCGAGGCCCCGCGCGGTGCAGCCTGGGAAACCCGGGCTCGCCTTTCCCGCCCCCCGCGTCCCTCGGCGGAGCCGGCCGGAGGCCGAAGGTGAGCCGAGCGCTCCCTCGCCGGGCTTCCCGCGAGCGGGACGGGCGGGACCGGAGGTTGGGAGGCCCGAGGTCTCGTCCCCACGCCGACGGCTTTTACACTGCCGTGGCCTTAGCCGGGACCGTGCCCCGGCGCCACTGGTAAAGTGAGACTAGCCACCTGGGGGCGCGGGGCCGGGGGGAGGCGGGAGAAAACTCGAGCGGACCCGGGTCTCCCGTCTTGCCGGCTTTCGGAGGGCGTCCCCAGTTCCAGGGGACCACGTGAACCATGTGTCTGAGCTGGCGACGCACCCCCCTTATCCCCCCCCAACCCCCGAAAGCGAGCACTAGAAAGTGCGGGTTTTGCTAGTGTTCGTAAATTACGACCTCCAGCGGCTTTGGAAAGTTCGGTTTAAACCGGTGATGGGCGGATCCCGCCCTGTGGCGGGCTGTTCCCGGGATGCTTCCGACTAAGTGAAGTCCGGGGATTTGTGCTTTGGCGCAAAAGAGACAAAAAGCCCGGAGTGAGAATTCCCGTTGTACCATTTGCCAGCATTTTGATCTACTGCACCCAGTTGTGCACTTTGGGAATTGGCTTCTTGTCTCTAAAATTAAGTTGGGAATAGTTGTGTCGTTATGAAAAGTAAATGGCGGTGTAAATGGCCGTGCGGGTCACTTACTAGAAGCTTTTGGGAAACGGCGGGGTTAGTGTGGGCGTGGGGAAGGGAAGCACAGATCCTCAATTTCAAAAGCCCTCCCTGGATGAAATTTAGGCCCCGTGTCTACTTGGCTGTGGTTGCAAGAGGACATTAGTGTTTTAGGTACATACTGAAATTCTTAAGGGAAGAGGAAAGAAAGGGGGGGGGGGGGGAAAAAGCAAATAGGGTGAGGGTATGTCCAAACAGTTAAAAATCTGAAGAATTTGAAGTGGCTGCCCTCAGATTTAACATACTCCAAGTGTAATACTGATGGTACAGAACTTGCCCTGGTTGATGTTGGAAGGTGGTGTAGCTTGAAACTCAGATCTCAGATTATTAGTGTGAAAAAACACTCAGGAATCTCCTCATAGGATAATACACTTAAATCAAATTGGAATAAGCAGAGGTTATTTTGACCATGTATGTTGCAGTGTTGGGGTTTATGTTTTAAATTATTTAGAAAGGATATAAAGTGCTAATGTGTTAATAAAACTACCATATTCTTAAGATGGGGCTTCCTCCAGAAACCTTCGATAGTAACACAATTATGAAATTTAACAATGTTGGGTGTTTTTTTGTTTTTGTCAAAATGTTTAGAGTTTTTTTTTTTTTTTTTTTTTTGGTTTTTCAAGACAGGGTAGTTTATAGTTTTTAGGTGTTTGGTTTGGGAAACTAGTGTACAATAGAAAGCAAAAGTGATTGTGATACGAGATTGATAAACACCATTAAGTAGTTTCACTGTGGGAAAGAGTAGTAAATGAGGCATATGACATTTGCATATAAATGTCCTCTTTCCCAGAGTAGGTTCCAATATATATCTACCCAAAAAAAACCAGACATGAAAAATAATGTATCATGTGCCATACAAAAGCAACCCAAATCTAGACCCCTTTCACTTAGTTTTTAGAGTATATATTTTGTTCTTTGAGAATTTTATCTCTCTCTCTCTCTCACACACACACACACACACACACACACAGTGTTTTGGTCATACCCACTCCTTCCCCTCTAATATCTTGCACACTTGAATCACCATATCTCACTCCCAACTTCATATACTTCTAAAATATTTACTAGTTTTTAAAGGTAGTATTTTTAGCACAGGCTGACTCAAAACTCATTATGTACCCTAAACTGGCCTTGAACTCACAGCTATCTCGTTTCTCAATCACTAGGGTTATATCGTAAACCACCGTGCCTACACAGTTTAGGTCCTTTTTCAAAATAGCAAAAAACATCTAAAAATAACAGTAAATAAAGTCCTCTGCCAAACCTGTAGTGGACTCTGCTGGCCGATTCCTTCTTCCAATATTTTACATTTGTCAGCTTACATAGAACACATGAGTCCTTATCCCTAGCATCCCTCTTTTCTAAACAAGCAGAACAGATGTCCTTACTCGTAATCACATGACATCTAGCAGACAAGAGTGTCCTTTAACAGATGAGAAAGACTTGAAGAGATTAAGATTTCCAAGTGACACTGCTCCGTGTTCTCAGAATTTCCTTCATAGAGGAAGTTTGCATACCTCGACTTGGGGTCTGCTAGATGCTAGAGGTTGTTTCCTGGCTCTCTTTGTGGTCATCTTCATTGCGGTGAACATGAGGACTGCAGCAGTTAAGTTGGACTCAGGTAAGCAACAGGCTATCTGATGAAAGCCTGCAGTCCTTTGGGTGAATAGAGAATCAAGAGCTAGGAGACAGCAGGCCATGGGACCAGAGCAGGTATTGTGAAGAGGATGTAGTACCTGAGGAGTCAGTGACTAAGGAGGTTTAAATGGGATGATGTAAGGTGATTCTGCAGTAAAAATGAACTCGCCAGTGTCCACTATCAGTTACAGAACCTGCCTTCATACTGGAAACCTTTAGAATCGTAACCCTGGTGCTCTCATTAGGGCAAACCTTTCTGGAAGACAGAAGTCTTTGGAATGTAGCTTTCTGCACTTTTCTTTGCCCTGTTCCGTGAGCCTAACTAGGAGTTTTTCTTGTTACTTTTTCCACAAAGCCATAGCTTTGCTTTTTTTTCCTCTTTACTTCCTCCTCCTCTGCCAGGATCACTTGTCCCTTTAGGGTGAAATTAGCATACCTGTTGTCTTGACTGGCCAGCAAGTTCTCAATTTTCAAGCCATACTCATCATCAGGAAGCTTGAAGATAATATGGTCTGAATTCACAGTGAACTTCTGAACATCGAAGTTGGTGTTGACCAGGCCGCCCTGGTCATAGGTTGGTAATTTTTTTTCCTCATCAGTGAAGCTTCATGATACAGTGACAAACGCCACAAGAGCCTCCCCTTCCCACACTACCCCTTTATTTTCAGTATACTTTGCCCAGGTCTATCTTTAAGAAATTGACAGGTGTTGGCAGTCTTTCGTACTCTGGAAGTTCTTTTTTTCCAATACCATTACAGTAGTCATGGGTGCCTGCCTTCTGCTGGAATGGTGTGGCCTCTCTGGATGTCTCTGCTACACCAACAAACCCCCCCACCCCTGGGCAGGGAGCGGTGGCAACAGATTCTAGGCACAAAGCAGAAACAAGACCCTGCACATCTTTCTGTAGGATGTTATCTTTTACCTCAGCAGACACCCAGCTGATGGGGGGCTGCCCCAGCTTCCAGTTCCCTCAGGTTTTCTTTATAGACAAAAAAAAATGTGACTTTTGTTTATTTAACTGCTATTGAAAGCATCAAGGAGATAAAGGAAAGTATATGTGTTAACATAATCCTTAATTAGAAAATAATTGATAGCCATTCCCTTTTGTAAATGTTAATTTTAAAATCTAAAATCATCTTGTTCTGGATCCTGTCCTGTCAGAAGGAAGAACATGCCCTGAAGTCACTAATGGGGTCGGGGTGGGGTTTTATATTCTGTTCTGAATCTGTGCTCTGTTTCTTTAGGTTCCTGATTGTCTACGATGGGTGAACCACAGCAAGTGAGCGCACTTCCCCCACCTCCAATGCAGTACATCAAGGAATATACAGATGAAAATATTCAAGAAGGCTTAGCTCCCAAGCCTCCTCCTCCAATTAAAGACAGTTACATGATGTTTGGCAACCAGTTCCAATGTGATGATCTTATCATTCGCCCTTTGGAAAGTCAGGGCATTGAACGGCTTCATCCTATGCAATTTGATCACAAGAAAGAACTGAGAAAACTCAATATGTCTATACTGATTAATTTCTTGGACCTTTTAGATATCTTAATAAGGAGCCCTGGGAGTATAAAACGAGAAGAGAAGCTAGAAGATCTTAAGCTGCTTTTCGTGCATGTGCATCATCTTATAAACGAATATCGACCCCACCAAGCAAGAGAGACCTTGAGAGTCATGATGGAGGTCCAGAAACGTCAACGTCTTGAAACAGCTGAGAGGTTTCAGAAACACCTGGAACGAGTAATTGAAATGATTCAAAATTGCTTGGCTTCTTTGCCTGATGATTTGCCCCATTCGGAAGCAGGGATGAGAGTTAAAACTGAGCCAATGGACACTGATGATAACAGCAATTGTACTGGACAGAATGAACAACAAAGAGAAAACTCAGGTCACAGGAGGGACCAGATTATAGAAAAAGATGCTGCCTTATGTGTCCTAGTTGATGAAATGAATGAAAGACCGTGAAGAGTATTTCTTTTTTTCTTTTAGTGAGTAGCATCATATATTAGTTTATTTTCTCTTGGGCAATCTTAAGAGGTATAACTAAAAATATAAAGGGACTTTTTTCAATTGAAATGCTGTACGTGGCAATTTAACAGTAAGCATAGGCAAAGTATATTTGAGTAATGACCATGAAAAAGCAGAATGTTTGCTATTGTATGGGATAGTCTTATTTTTGGAGTTGGAATAAAGATTTGAAGTAATATTGAACTGTTATTCTTGGGAAAAAAGTTATTTGCTTTAAGACTAATAAAGGCCATCAAACTAAACTGTACATGTGAAATTATAGAATATTTAGACATATCAAAACACACAGGAACTTTATTTTCCTGATGACTGTTCCTGCACACTCAGTATCACAGCTCTTTTCCTCCTTATCTTCCATAGAATATTTGTTAGGGGCTCTCCCTCCCCCAAGTCAGGTAATCAGTCTTTGGTGACTTAAGTTTATTCTTTCATTTTAGTCATTAAGATATCTATGTGCTAACTATACGTTTCTTTTGTTTTTAACTCCCCATTCCCATCTGTCTTTGTGACTGTGAGTGCAGTACCTGCAGAGGCTAAAGGGGTGTTGGCTTCTCTGGAGCTGGAGTGAAGGCGCTTGTAAGCCATTTCTGTGGGTGCTGAAAAGCGAACAGGTCCTGTACAAGAGCAGTACATACTTTGAACCACTGAGCCAACTGTCCAGCCCCTACATTACTCCTTTAGAGCTGATCTCAGCTTAGTCTTAAATCTGGAAGCTTGCAGAAAAAAGGTTTAGTAATAGAAACTGCTAAATGTTTACCAAATAGTCTTGTTTTCTTTTGGGATATGTTGCTGAGATGTAGCTGGCCAGCCATATACCACATTTCCCCAAACAGTGCCATGCAGCTTTGTGAGGCCATGTGTCTATGTTCTACTTAAGATGACAAAAGTTAAGTTTGAGTCCTTGCTTTGAATGACAGTGAGGGGTAGGTCTTTCATGAGCTCTATTTCTTAGCTAATTTGATTTTATATAAACAAGAGAATTCTTTGGAGAGCTGATTTTTATTTTTGCACTCTCTTCTAACTCTTCCCTCTTGAACCAAGGTCTTAAAAGGTAGCTTTGTTATCAAAGGCTGCCTGCCTGTTACTGTCTTAATGTTACTTTCAAAATCTAACTGGATCTGTAACATAACTTCTCTTGGGGACCTATTAGAAATTCGAAGTTTCTCATGCCATACCTGAACCAAAAACTCTTGAAATATGAACAAGATGTGATTCTGACATAACCTCAAATTAAAACACATCCATAGATATAATACATTTGGTTTTCCACGTAACCACTTAAAATTTCTCTCTTGGCCTCTGGTTTGAGCAAAAATATTCTGTCAAGGTTGTATTAGCCCTGGAGCTGGCAGAGCTCAATTTGAAATGGTTATGGTCCAATGCTATGAGAAATGTACATTTTTTGCCTTCACAAATGAATATAGGCTTTCCTCAAGTAGATACTGCTATTGAGCAGCTGTTCCGTCTCAACCTTTTTTTTTTTTTTTTTTTTTTCTGGTATGTGTTTGGTAAGATTGTATCTTAGTCACTTAGCCTTTGTAGCACCCTAGAAGGGTCTTGCTTCCAACATAGCCTTGGAAGCTCAGAACACTTTGCCCACATTGTCTTTTGCAAACACATATGTTTGTAGCACTGTTCTGATGACAAAGTTATCCACAACTCAACCCATTTTCACTCATTTAAGACGAAGAAGTAGAGGTTCAGAGAGCTTGACTTAACCAAGGTCATGCAACTAATAAGTGACAAAATAAGATCAGGTTAGAAAAGAGGTATTTCATGCCGGGTGGTGGTGGCACACTGTCTTGGGTTTTCTGTTGCTATGAAGAGACACCATGACCAGGCAACTCAAATGAAAACATTTAATTGGGGTGGTTCACTTACAATTCAGAGGTTCAGTCCATTATCATAGTGGGACATGGCATGCAGGCAGACATAGTGCTGGAGAAGTAGCTGAGAGTCCTACATCTTGCAAGCAATAGGAGTGATCTGAGACACTGGGCAGTATCCTGAGTTTAGGAAACCTCAGCACCCCCCTGCAGTGACACACTTAACCCAACAAGGCCATATGCACTCCAACAAAACCAGACCTCCTAATAGTGCCACTCCCTATGAGATTATGGGGGCCAATTAACATTCAAACTACCACATGCACACCTTTAATCCCATCACTCAGGAGGCAGAGGCAGGGGAATCTCTGAGTTTGAAGCCAGCCTAGTCTACAAAGCAAGTACCAGGGCAGCCAGGGCTGTTACAAAGAGAAACCTTGTCTTGGAAAACAAAACAAAAAAGGAAGTAGGTATTCTGTTTTACAGTCAAAGCTCTGAACTTCATTCTCAGTCCTCTAATCTGTCATAATATTAAATCATGTATGTCAATAGAGCTATTCCAATTTTTAAACCTGAAATCCCTGCTTGGAAATACCACATGACCCTAGACTAAAGAGGAAGCATTTGTGGATTCAAAGAATAGCTTCTTTTGAACATACTAAGACATGATGTGTTGGTTAAGACATCTGTATCTTGAGAAGATGTTGGTGTTTGTATCTAAAAACCCTTCTTGGTAGATAGTGTTCTTAAGACTCATTAAAAATTGAAGCTTAAAGTTTATGGTTTGCTTGGGTTGGAATCTATGTGGGGTAAGAAATTGGCAAAGTGGTTTTGTACTGTTCTTTTTACTGCTTCCTTGTTTTCTCCATGTGGTGGCAAACTTTTACTGTAAATCCAGTTTCTAGGCATTGAGGACCATACAATTTCTGTTTCATATACTTGGGTCCTATAGCTTGACAGTAGTCAGACAATAGGTAAATGAAAACACTATGTTCTAATCCGACTTTTATATATGAACAGTAGGAATAAAATACAGATAGTAAAATTTGAATTTCATTTATTCAAGCATTTTATGAAGTATTTTGAGTTTTTGAACCACTTGAACATAAAAGTACACTGAGGTGGGGAGGGGGGTTTAAAATCAGACAGTAGATTCGATTTGGCTAGTGGGCCACAGGGCTTATTTTAAATCCCAAAGTGTTATCACAGAGATACTAATGTAGGGGCAGTAGGATGACTCAGTTCATAAAGGTGCTTGCACAGAATTCTTGTAGAGGGAAAGAATGGGCTCCGAAAGTTGTCCTTTGACTTCTACATACATCACACACACTGATAATAGTAATAAATATGCTACAGAAATAAGAATCAAAAAGAAAAAAAAAAGTTAGGTGGTAGTGGTAGATACCTTTAATCCCAGCGCTCAGAGGGGAGGTAGAGGCAGGCAAATCTGAGTTCAAGGCCACCCTGGTCTACAGAGCGAGTTCCAGGCCAGCTAAGGTTACACGGAGAAACCCTGTCTTGGAAAACAACAACAACCAAAAGAAAAAAAAAAAAAAAAGACAAAATCTTTATACCTACAGTGTAATACACAGTAGTACTTAGAAAGCTCTGGATGTCAGCTAATATCCTTCCCACACTCTCTTTTTCAAAGTTTTGCTGTGTTTATTTTTTTGGTATTTTGAGACAGGGTCTTCCTGTGTAGCCCTGGCTGGCCTGGTACACATGGTAGACAAGACTGGCCTCAACCTTTCGGTGATCCTGCTGCTTCAGCCTCCCGAGTGTTTGCCTTCCAGGCAGATGTCACCACACTCAGCTTCTGTTTATGTTTTTCATTTGCAAGTGCTTGGATATATTTATGGGGGAGAGTATACTTCCACGCAAGTATAATTTCTCTATCATTTGTTTTCTTCAAATTAAAGATTTAAGAACTGGCTTCAGACTGTAATGTGATGATTCTACCAATAAGTGGCAGTCTTACTTAAGTGTAGGGCCAGCTGTAGTGAGGGCCAAAATGAAACCTAGAGGCACAGCTTATGAACTGCTGCTCACTTATTCAGAACTGAATTTGGTCTTTACACATCTGGTTGATATCTGTTGAGTCAGGATGACTCTTGAAACACACCCATCCTGCAGCTGGGAGTAGTGGCTAACACCTGAGACCTCAGATTCTGGAGGGTGACGTGGGTAAGAGGGTGCATTTCCAGACTAAGGTGGCCTGCCTTGCAAGACATTACCTCAAAAAACAAAGTATAGCACACAAAAACAACTTTGAGTTTTAGAATTTGGGCCCTACTACTTGTCAGCTGTGTGTTATTGATTTGTTTTATTAGTGTCCTTGGAAGCTCATTTTCATTAACCCAGGTAATCACAGTAGTTATCCCAGAGTACAATGCCGACAGTGAAAGACAGCACTCACCCTAATTCCTTTTGAAACCCATTTGGCCCCAAGCAGTAACCCAGGCTTCAGGCAAACTCGGCCTGTGTGCAGAGCATTTGATCTGAAAGGGCTTGTGGGTGCTCCAGCGGCTAGGTGGGGCTTGTGCATGGGGCCTGAAGGCAATATTTTTGAGGATGGGCAAAAAAAAAAAAAAATAAATAAATAAAAATAGAAGGGACGCACAAATAATAGAAACAAAAGAGGGGACATTATTATAGGTAGTAATAACAAAAGTTAGACAACTTTATCCTAATGCATTTGAAAATTTAGAAAAAGTGGGCAGATTCTTAGGAAATTATCAGTACTGATAGGAAATCCCAACAGTTCTTTAAGGATTAAGAAAAATGAACCAGAAGTGAAGATCTTAGAAAGAATCCTTCAAGTTCAGATAGCTTCTGTGCCAAATGAGCCTGATAAACATTGCCAGTATAAACAGACCTCAACATGTGCTTGTGTGTATATACACAAAGAATAAAACAGTTTTAATTTTTTTGTAGACTGTCAAGAGGGTAGAAAAGCAAAACATTTCCCAATTCTTATAAAGCTAGTATAAGTAAAATATTAAACTGAAACCAGTAATACGTTTTTTTCAAAAAGAACTTTTATGGCCAATTTGCCCTTACCTAAACAATGTAGAATAGAGAATTAATGTAACCTGCCAAATAATGGATTTTGGAAGAAAAACCACTTTTCACAATAAATGTGAAAGGCATCTGTGAAATTTAGTATCCATTGATAAAAAAGAAAAACAACTCACATATCAAGAACAGAAGGAAATTTCCTTAATAAACAGTAGCTCTTAAAAACAAAAACAAAGGGGTTGGGGATTTAGCTCAGTGGTAGAACGCTTGCCTAGCAAGCGCAAGGCCCTGGGTTCAGTCCTCAGCTCTGAAAAAAAAAAAAAGCAAAATAAAACAAAAATGTGTAGTATGTTTTACATTCAAGGTGAAATCCTGAGACCTTTGTTTTGAGAACAGAAATAAAATAAGGATGCCTGCTATCAAAGCTTCAAGTGTGTATTAGATTCCCTAACCAGCAAAGTATAAGAAATAAAATACTGAAAAAGAAGAAACTAAGTTATCACTACATAACAGAAAATAATCCTCAGCATAAACAATTTTATGTATTCTAAAGATAATGGATTAGTAAACATTGACCAATTGTCGCAGAAATGTTAAAAAAAAATACTATTACAGCTTTCCATCAACCAAAATACAAAAGTGTAAATATCATACTACGTAAAATAGCTTCAATAATATGGGAGACCTAGAAAAATACCTAGAAACAGTTAAATTTTATAGAGAATACATTTTCCTAATATTTTAAAAAATCAACCTAAATATAAATAGAGTCAAAACATGTTTTTATTTTTTTTTTATTGAAGCAAATGTAATTTACACTTTTATATATAAAAAAGTCACAGTTGGGATAGGTGACTCAGCAGGAAAAGGTGCTTTCCACTAACCTGACTACCTGAATTCAGTACCTGGGCCCCAGACGGTGGAAAGAGAGAACTAACTCCTAAAAGTTGTCCTCAGACTTAACGTGTGGGGTCAGCTCAACTGGACTGAGAAGCCAGCTGGTCTTAGGATGCTTCAGGCCACCATCCTTGCTCCTTCTCATATCAGCCAAGTTTTTGAACTAATATAGGCAAATATTTTTTAAGACCTCTGAATAAGGGAAGAAATACTAAAATAAAATACAAAAATGTACTATTTACAAGAGGAAAGATTGGTCCATTTCATTACAACAAAGTTAAATTGTGTTCAGAAGATGGAGAGATGTCTCAGCCGTTAAAAGCACTTTTTGCACTAGATGATCCTGGTTCTGTTCCCAGCACCAACATGGTGGCTGACAACCGTTAGTAACTCTAGTTCCAGGGCGTCGGATACCTTCTGACCTCTACAGGTACTAGGCATGTACAAAGTGTACATACATATGTGCAGGCAAACCACTAATATACAATTGAGAGAGAGAGAGAGAGAGAGAGAGAGAGAGAGGGAGGGAGGGAGGGAGGGAGGGAGGGAGGGAGGGAGGGAGAGAGAGAGAGAGAGAGAGAGAGAGAGAGAGAGAGAGAGAGAGAGAGAGAGAGAGATTGTGTTCACAAATGATACAGTCAAATGCTACAGCATGGGGGAAACAACAGATGAAATCAGTAGAGGACTAACATCGAAAAGTTATAAATTATTTTTATTAGTATGAAACACACAGAAACTCAACAGAGTGGGTAAAGGACTTGAACAAGTATTTCTCTAAAATTAAATTCAAATGCTGTATAAACAAGAGGTGCTTGTTAGTAACTAGGTACATACAAGTTAAAGTCACATGGCATGTTCCCACATCCTTACCAGCTTGAGAAAAGCCATATATAGAAACCACAAATAGAAAAGCCAATCTTGGCAATACCACAGCTTAAAAAGATTTGTAATTTTTTTTTTCTTGAGACAGTGTATTGTGTTGTAACCCAGACTGTCCTCAAATTATGTTCCTTCTTCAGTTTCCCTGTTTGGATTACAGGTGTGTACTATGCCACCAGCAAAATATATTCTACATGCTATTGGTGAGAACCTTGGAAACTAACTAACTGAACACTGGATAACAAGATTCCAGGTTTTTGTGCCCTCTGATCTATTTACTCTTTTATTAAAACATTTCAAGAACTCACAAATATCAGCATTTATCTATGAGAATGTCCAGAGTGGCAGTGCATGTAACTGAAATGAAAATGAAACTTCTAAAACAGAAGGGACAACTCTTTTGAGAAGTCCACACCCATGTTCAGGAGTGTGCCTTAGTTTCTTCCTGAACACCTTTCAGATCTTAACCCTAGCACTTAAAACCTATTAAAACCTCTTAATAAACTCCCAACTGTGCTTCAAAAAAATAGAGTGGCCCCATCTGCCTAGCCTAGGTCCTGGTGCCGACAGACCCCGGCTGCTCTCAACCTTGGTCAGAGGAGCATGTTTTTGCAGTGGGCCGCGGTCAAATGGAAAGATGTATAACAGGGTCAGAATGATGAGAATGAGAGACTGAGTGCTCAGCTGTAAACAGGATGTCTGTATTATTATTATTATTATGATGATGATGAAATTTTCTATTCATTTTACATACCAACCACAGATCCCCACCTCCTCCCTCTTCCCACCCCCCAGCCTTCCTCCTCAAACCTCCCCCCATTCCCACCTCCTCCAAGGCAAGGACTCCCATGGGGAGTCAGCAGAGCCTGGTACATTCAGTTGAGGCAGGTCCAAGCCCCTCCCTGCTGCACCAAGGCTGTGCAAGGTGTTACACCTTAGGCACTAGGCTCCAAAAAGCCAGCTTATGCACCAGGGACAGATCCTGATCCCACTGCCTGGGGGACCCCTAAACAGTTCAAGCTAAACAACTGTCTCATGTTCATGTATCCAGAGGGCCTAGTCCAGTGGGGCTCCACAGCTATTGGTCCACAGTTCATGGGTTTCCACTGGTTTGGCTGGCCATCTCTGTACGTTTTCCCATCATGATCTCAATGTCCCTTACTCGTAAAACCCCTCCTCTTTCTATTGATTGGACTCCTGGAGCTTGGCCTGGCACCTGGCCAAGGATCTCTGCATCTGCTTCCATCAGTAACTGGATGAAGGCTCTATGATGACAGTTTAGGGTATTCACCAATCTGGTTACTGGAGTACACCCTCTCGACTACTGCTAGCAGTCTAAGGTGGGGTCATCCTTGTGGATTCCTGGCATGACATCTATATTAACGACTGCTCCCCACCCAGGGATCAGGAAACATTTCAGAAGAAGGGACAGAAAGAATGTAACAGTGGGAAGACGGGGAGGAGTGTTGTATGGGGTGCTGTCTTCTGGACATGAGGTGGCTGTGTAGTCATGGATTTACAGCATCAGTGGGGACCTGTAAAAAGACCTACACAAGATCAAGTCAGCCAAAATCACACCATAGATGGGGCAGATGACCTCAGTTTCCACTCCTTACAGTAGTCTCTGGCAGTTGATAACTGAGAGAGGAACTATCAACTTTTTGGGAGATGTGACCACTAGTAAGTTTTCCATGGATGGAACGAGTACGTTTTCCAGTGGATGGCCTTATACCCCTGCAGATAAGGACAGCACTAACTGGACTAAATGGGTTATCAAATAAAAGCCCCGTGAAGTTGTGAAGGAGGCTTGGTGAAGATATGAGGAAGTTGGAAAGGGAAAATGGGGAACAGATATCGTCATATTCCATTGTATGAAATTCTGGAATGAAATTCTCAAAAAGGAAGAAAATCAAGAGAATATGAGGTATATCTGTTCCCAGAAAAACCTTTCAATAACAAACAACCTACAAGGAGCCAGGGAGGATCTTACAGATACACTGTCCAGATAAATAGATGACAAAACACCACAGTTCATATGATTTCATTCATAAACTGCTGAAAACCACGAAGAACTATATGCATAATCTTGAGATTCATAGGTAAGTAGTGAAACTTGGAAAAAAGACTGAGGGCTGGTGAGGTGCACAGTTGGTGGAGTGATAGTGTAGCATGCTAAAAGCCCTGGCTTTGATCCCCAGCACTGGTTTGGTGGCACATATCTGTAATCTAAGCACTGGGGAGGTGGAGGAAAGAGAAGTTCAAGGTCATCTTAGGGTACATAGGGCATTAGAGGCCAGCCTGGATGGGATATATAAGACTGCCAAAAAAAAGAAAACCAACAAACCAATTTATCACTAGAAAATTGCATTGCAATATCAAGGATAATACTTACGCATAGAAGCAAAGTGTCATGGTCAGGAAAGAACAGATGACTTGGAGTGAGGCATCAAATGTACTTTAGCAGAGTGGCCGTATTTTTGAGTCCAGATTACTTGAATATTGCTTTATGGGTATTGAATAGTCCATAAATTTGTATTTATGCAACATTCTGTTATAGTTTTCGTTAAACAAATTTAAAAACTTAAAGCCTTATTGTGAAATCATTGTCCAGTCCTTTTATTGGAAAACTATTGTCTGACGAGAAGATTTTGGCAAAGACATGAAGTATCAGAAGAATTCTTGCTGCCAATGTAAAGTGGATTAGGTACTCTGGAAAGCACCTAAGCATGGTCTTGTAAAGTCGATGTCTTTGATCAGAGAAAAATGAGCACACAGGGCAGGAATGAAGACCAGAAGTAGTAGTAGAAGCATAAAAGTTACCTCAACAGGACTGACTGATGGTGAGTGTGTCTGTGAACTGAAGAGAATGAGAACTTAGCTATCTGAACCTATAAAACTGTTAGTAAGTTGGCAGAAAGAAGAGAGATGTACTAGAGAACAGTATAAAGAACAAGCCATACCACTTCCCGTCTGCACAGCCTCTGTGGGCAACAGTGGGACCTCCATTTTCAAGATGAGATGATAAACAGGATTTCCCACAGTGAGTCACAGCTCATCAGAATGTTCTCACCAGTGGACACTTTTCATCCTTTGTAGCTGAATGGCTGGAGTCTGAGTGAGCTGGTGAGAGGTTTTTTGTCCACAGCCCTCTCATCTCCGTGATGAGGAATTTGCTTTAACAGATAGGATTTTCTTCTCGTTCAAGCTTCTTGACCAGTGAATATGACGGCTAAGAAGACAATTGGGCCTCTGTTTTCTGTGCTTCTGGGTAAAGGGCACTGGAGAGGGTGCTAAGTACTCTTGTATATGACCTAAAGCTTAATCCCTCTATCATCCATTCATAATTACCAGATATAAAAACTACAAATACAAAAGCTCTTTATCATCTCCTTAATGTTGTGACATTCAAATCCTTGTGAAGCACACAACACTTCTTCCTCTTTTAAGAACAAGAATACATAATTCATTTTGTTTTTTTTTTTGTTTTATTTTTTGTTATTTGAGACATGGTCTCGTGTATACTAGACTAGCCTAGAATTCTTATACTCCTTCCTCTACTTCCTAAGTGCTGGAATTTCAAGCATGTTCTTGGTTTATTGGACACTTGGGATAAAACCCAGGACTTCATCCATGCCAGGCAAGCACTTTACCAACCTCGCTACAGCTCTACTCCAATATCCACATTGATTTGGCAAGACGGTCACATTAGTGTCTGGGGTGGTGGTGGTGCAATAAAATACCTGACAAAACACAACCTAAAGAGGAAAATGTTTATTTTAGCTCCTTCTGAGGGTACAGTCCAGCACTGCAGGGAAATCATGGCAGCTTGTCTCATTACATTCACAGGAAGCAGAGAGAAGTGAATGCTGGTGCTCAGATTGCATTCTTCTTTTTGTCCGGTATGGGATCCCATCCATGGCATAGTGCTGCCTACATTTATGATGCATCCTCCCACCTCTGTTATTCTAATCTAAGTGTTCTCTTACAGAACACTCAAAGGTTTGTTTCTATGGTACTTCTAAATCCCATCATGTTGGCAATAAAAAATAACCATCACAGCAGGTTCCTGAATCTCAAAGCCTTCTTCCTTTCTGGTTCTTTAGGAGATTTTTTTTTTTTTTTTTTTTTTTTTTTTTTTTTTTTTTTTTTTGCTTCCCAGCATCCACTGTTCCTGAAATTTACATTTATTTATGTACTTCTATTTATTCATTCACTTACTTTTTGATGATGCTGAGGAGCAAACTCATGGTCTTTGGTTTGCCTTAGGCAAACACTTTGCCACCAAGCTACATCCCTAGTCTTGTCCTGCAATTAAAAAAAAAAGACACTTTAAAACTTCTACTTTTTTTAAACTGACACATAAGAGCCCTACATATTTATGGTATGCCTTAAGATATTTTAATATTTAAATCAAAATATCACTCTTCACACATAATTTCATCTTTGGGGCGTGGGGGAAGTGGTGGTATTATGAATTAGATGATTGAACCTTGGTCCTCATGTATGCTAGGCAAGCACTCTACCACTGAGCTCTCCACTAGACCTCTTTTTCTTTTTAAACTCTTTATTTTGAGACAGGGTCTCACTAAATTACTCATGCTGGCCTTGAACTTGCAATTTTCACCTCCCAAGTAACTAGGATTTCAGACCTGCACTGTCATGTCTGGCTTCCTTTCCCCCTTTTTCATTTTGTTCTCTGTCTCTCTGTTTCTGTCTTTCTGTCTCTGTCTGTCTCTCTTTTTTCCTCTCTCTCTCTCAGTGTTCAAATATTCATTTTGCTGTTGTTGATTATAAAGTTTGGTTTGGTTTTGATTTTAATTTTCTCTCTCTTTTTTCATGCCTCCTTTGAGACAAGTTTTTGTTATGTAGCCATACTAGACTTGAATTCTCCTGCCTTAGCTTCTGAAGTTCTGGTGTTATATGTATACACCACCATGCCTAGGTCATTTATCATTTCTTTATGGTGAAGACATTAAACAATCTTCCCTTCTAACTTTTGAGATATACTGTACATCTCCATCATCTCCAGCCAGCCTATGTGCAGCAACACACCCAAGCTTCTTACTCCTGCCCAACCATAACATAGGACCTACTGGCCAGCCTCTCCCCTTTCTCTCTGTAGCTTCTGGTAACCCCCACTCTATTCTCAGCTTCTACTGTCAGCATTGTTAGATTCTACCTAGAGAGAGAGATGCAGTATTTGCCATTCTGTACCTGGTTTATTTCACTTAGCACAATGATCTCCAATCCCATCCACAGTGCTGCAAATGGCAAGGACTTAGCATTCCATGGTGTATACAAATGTAATTTTCTTCATCCATCAGTTAATAGATATTTAGCCTGTTTCCATTTCTTAGTTATTGTGACAAGTTTTAGAATAACAAGGGTGTGCAGATTTCTCTCTGAAATATCTATTACATTTCCTTTGAGTGTATACCCCATAGTGGAATAGCTGGATCATGCAGTAGTTCTCTTTAAGTTTTTGAGGAACCTGCACACTTCCTTCTGTATGACTATACTAACTTACTTTCCCACCAACAGTTTGCAAAGGTTTCCTTCTCTCCACTCTTCTCAGCATTCACTTAGTAGTTTTTAAATAGCTATAATGAGATGCCATCTCTTTGTGATTTTGACTGGCATTTCTCTCATCAATGGTGTTGAACATTTTTCTTTCATTTATCTGTTGGTCCTTTATATGTTTTTCTCTTGAGATGTGTCATTTTAGATCTGTTTCCCTGTCTCCTGAACTGGGTAAAATTCTGTAACATCCACCTTATGAATTCTATCAAGTGGCACTTATTTATTATTGTGTAATCCAAACTATAGATACTCTAGTATTTTCATTTGAAGTTTGGAGGCTATTTCAGAAGTCTGAGGTTTTCTGCCCATTTCCCTGGTAATTAAGAGGTAAACAGAAACTCATACTTAATCTGTAGCAGAGTCCCTATCCTTCATCTAATTATAGCCAGCATGCACCAGCTGACTCTCAACATTAATGACACAGCATTCCTTTCTTTCAGCTTTTTGAGACAGGGCTTCACTATGTAGCGGAGGCTAGCCTTGAGTCCACAATCTATCTTGCCCAGTTTATGACACAATTTAGAATATATAAATTATAAAAGGCTTAAGTATCCAACACCCATTCAAAGACTGTTTTCTTTTTTTTTTTTTTTTTTTTTTTTGGTTTTTCGAGACAGGGTTTCTCTGTGTAGCTTTGCACCTTTCCTACTCACTTGGTAGCCCAGGCTGGCCTCGAACTCACAGAGATCTGCCTGGCTCTGCCTCCCGAGTGCTGGAATTAAAGGCCACCACCGCCCGGCCAAAGACTGTTTTCAAAACAACAACTCCCATACACAGCCCATAGTTACAGAATCATTGTTTATGAGTGGGTCTTTTCTGATTTCCTCTACAAATGAAGACAGATTTGAAGTATGAATTTCAAAAAATTAAATCTTTTATTTTTAGACAGGTTTCATGTAGTTCAAGCTGGCCTTGAACTTACTATGTAGCAGAGGGTGACCTTGAACTTCTGATCCTCCTTTACCTTTCTGAGTGCTGGAATTACAGGTTGGGTTTTTTCCCCCCAAGCTCAGTATTTCTCTGTGCAACCCTCTGTTCTGGAACTCACTCTGTACATAAGGCTGGCCTCAAACTCACAGAGATCCACCTGCCTCTGCCTCCCGAGTGCAGGGATTAAAGGCGTGCGCCACCACTGCCCAGCTAGGATTACAGCTTTACATCTGTAGGCCACCATTCATCATATAATAGTGGGATCAAGTAGGACAGCACTCTAGCACTGAGCTGTGTCTCTCTTCTCTCCTTTCCCCTGTTTGAGGCAGGATTTCATTCAGTACCTCATGCTGGTTTAGAATTCATGATGTAGCCCAAGGTGATCTTAAACTCATGGCATGAACCACCATGCTCAGTTTATTTTCATTCAGTGGAATCTATGTGTCTGTAGCAAGAGATGAGACTGCACTACAGGAGACAGAGGTTTTCAGAACCTAGTGCTAAAACTGAAAGCTGTGGACTGACCCATGCGGCATCTCCAGATGTGCAGCAACCAGGTAGTTGTGTTGCAATATCAAATGCAGAGCAAGTGTAAAGCATTAAAAAAAAAATCAACCTGAAGCTCAGCAAACCTCTAGAGCTAAATCTCCCTTGCAGGAATTGTAACAGAAACAGGAACTAGAGTACATGATAGCACAAGGGAGCAGACAAGCCCAGAATGCAGAGCATTTCACAGAGAACCGGTTTAGAGAACCAGCCAGTGACTGGGAACTGAAGGGAAGCCTGTCAATTAAAAGAGACTTCAGTACAGCACCTGGCTGCATGTGGACACTGTGTCTGAGTCTGGATCAAAACACAATTAAGTAATATTTTTGAGATAGGAGAATTGGTTATAGTCTAATATATGAGGTGTAGAAAATCATCAACGATTTTATTCATTTTGAGTAGCAGTGGTATCATGGTTACACAGAAAGATTTCCTTTGGAAGTAGATGCACATTGAAGTCTGAGAGGGTGGCATAACATGACTATGACTTTTAAAAATTACTTTAGCAAATAAAAGACAAAAGATACAAGGAATAAGAAGTCTGTGATATACCATTTTGTCTAAATGAGCAAAGGGTGAGGCAGTTCAGTGGTTCAAAGTGACTTCTGTGCGACCCTGACAATCCAGGTTCAGTCCCTGGAACCCAGAGTGGAAGCAGATAACCAACTCCTGGGAGTGTCCTCTGACCTCTGGACATTGACAAGCTGCTGATGTCCCCTCCACCACCTCTGTCTGACACTCCCTCCCCTTCTCTCTTTCTCTCTGTGTGTCCCCTGTATCTCTCTCTTTCTTGCTGTCGCTTTATCTCTCTCTCACACACACACTTAACAAAATTTTAAAATGAAAAGGGGTAAGAATATGTTTTCCCTTTTTTGTATGTTTCCAGAGACTTGAGGAAATTATGAGTCTAAAGGGTTGCTAGGCATGGGGGGTGGGGTGAGAACAAAGCTCCTAATGTAAAATTTTCATATTCCTGTAACTTTTATCCACTTGAACATGTAGCTGGCTTGGATGCTGTTTGTTCTTCCGTAGTTTACATATTTGAAAGATGATGAGGCCCTTCAGCAGAGGAAGCCAAGGAGAAACTGAGCAGGTCCCAGGGAGGACACCATCCTTAGGGGGACTGAAAGTAGTTATTACAGGAACTTGACTTAGCTCTTGAGAGGTGACTGTTACACAGAGAGCAAGCCAGCCTCCTCGCCTGGCTTGCTGCTTCACCACGTGATCTCTCCCTCTTGCACACCTTCCCACCATCAAGATGCCAATCTCCGTGAGGTCCTCCCAGAGCTGAGCCAATACTGACGCCATGACTTTGAGCCTCCAAACTGTCCTAGGTATAACTATTTTCTTTACGTTGCTTCGTCTGAGTATCATTACAGTAAAATGGACTAGGGTCTGGGAGATAGCTCACTGGGTAAATTACCACCAAGCCAAAAGACCTGAGTTGGATCGCTGGGACTCACATGGCGGAAGGAGAGAACTGACTCCACAGGCCATCCTCTGATCTTCATGTCCGCACTCAGTACCAAAAAAATAAGTGAATAAAATTGAAAACAACACCAAAAAGAAAAGGAAGTAAATATTATTTACGTTTTTTTTTTTTTAATAAATAACTCAATAAAGTATTGAGTATCTGCTTTAGGCAAACGCCCTCAAGGATTGTAATTTTGACTAGTTGTTTAACAGATTATTTCAGTTTCTGTTCTGTGGAAACTATAAAGTATCTCCACAGAGAGCTTTATTGTATTTATGTTTTTTCCACCCTCGTGTTGTTTATTGCTAAATATAGTCATTTATGATGCTGATTTTGTATTTTAACATAACGAAGAAACCCATTAAGAAGTTTAAAAAAATTCAGAAATGAGTCCCTTACTCACAAACAGAAAAAGGATTAGGTGGACCTTTACAGACTCTTTCATGTCTGCACTTCAACAAATTAAAAAACACACACACACACACACACACACACACACACACACACACACAGCAGTGTTTTACAGAGCTACTCACAGAAATGGGCATGATGGAATGTATGTATAACACTAGTACTTGGGCAGTAGAGACAAGGAGGATGAGACGTTTGAGGCCAGCCTGGGCTACATAGAGAGTTCCAGGTCATCCTAGATTATATCAGACCTCATGTCAAAGAAAACAAAGCTAAGCAAGACAAAGCAGTACAAGTTGGTCTCAGCTCTAGGGACTGCCACTGAATGGAGGACACAGAACTGCAGGCTGGTGATCTGGGAGCCTTCCCCCAAGGCCTTGCATAGTAATATGGCCCTCAGCCTCAGGTAATCCTCTCTTCATTATACAGGAATGCATTTTGTAAGTTGTTAGTAGCAGTTGATAGTAAAGACATTAAATTCATGTAACATAGTTTACAGTGCAAGTCTAGGGCTGTGTGTGTGTGTGTGGGGGGGGCTTGTTCTTACTCTAAATTGCTAAACACGTGCCTTGGGACCAGTCATTCTCCTTGAGTCTCTTTTGTCTATAACATGAGAGAGTAAGCAGCATCCCTTGAGTAGTCCTCATCCCATGCTGCTGTGGAACTTCACACACTGAACAAGTTAGAGATTTAGATTAAATGCATCTAAGGCACAAAGGTGAGTGACAGGGCCAGGAAGGGCTAATGCAGCAAAAATGCACAGGGCTTTCCGAAATCACCAAGTCTGTGAGCTGACTTTTCTCTGTTGGAAAGCTTTGGTTTTGAAGGTGTCTAGATAAACGCCACTCTTCAATGGCTGAGCATGCTGGTGTGTGACTTGGTACCTTGGTCATAAACAACATGGCTGGAATGTAACACATTATGACAATTCACGTTCAAAGTTCCCCTTTCCTCCAGGGGAACAGAGATAGGATGGAATATTGAGGTCTACTCAGCTCTGTCCACATAGTGGGCAAGAAACATTGCTCAAAGAAGTATGTGTTTACCTAATGGAAGATTTTGAAAGTTTGAAGGTCAAAGTCAGAATGATTGCCAAGCTTTGCATATATTACTGACACAACTTCTTTGGTATCATTAACAGAGGGCATGCTATGCTGCCCAGGCTGGCCCCATACTTAGTAATCTTCCTAACTCAGCCTCCTGAGTGCTGGAATTATAAGCATGCACCACTTGTAATGGTTTCTTGATAATTTCCTTGCCTCATAATACCATTATAGACAAGGAAAGTTAGATACAATGAGCTTATAGATTATAAAGTATATTAGACCAAGGATGATAACTGGGCTCTTAAGTGGTATCGAAGTAATCTATAAATATAAAAATAAGGAATATAAATTCACAGCTTTATTTATTTATTTATTGTTTGTTTGTTTAGCCAGGCCAGGTTTCTCTGTGTAGACTGTCCTGGGGCTTGCTCTGTGACCAGGCTGGCCTTAAAGTCAGAGATCCTCCTGCCTCTGCCTTCCAGCAGCTAAGATTAAAGGTGTGCATCACTATGCCCAGCTTCATTGCTTTAGCTCCCAGTCCAGTGCATAGCTCAAAGCACGTGCTTCAAGAACATTAGTCACAGGCTTGATTGATGGAGACTGAGCTGAGTGCATGAATACATGAGTGACATGTTTATATTTTTGTTCCCTGGTAACCAGCTGGGTTTGTACATGGACCATCTCAGGCTATTTTATCTGAGATATTAGAAGACTCTCTCCTCTTGTCATGACTAACACTTGTCTTTCTCTGAAATACTGCTTCCTCTTTGTTGATTTCATGTGATAATCGTCAGAGTGCCTGCAGGATGTGTCTAGTGTGACATGACACAGAACAGGAACATTCTCTGATGTAACTAGATTAGCAGTACTAACTGGGGAATCACTGGTGGTCAGACACCCTGGGAAGTAGGCTGCCCCTCAGTGGGTGTGGTCAGCACTCATGATTCTGGGGTAGGCAGAAGTTAGAGGAAGTAGCACTTTAACTGGAGAGCTAAAGCTGAGACTACACAGAGCTGCCTTTGATTTTCCCTGCCAAGTACTAATGTTTTCACCTCTTACTTTCAACTGTGTCCTGCTGCTGCTGCTACTACTACTTACAAGTAAGTACTGGCTGGTACTTCTCAGTTGGAGAAAGATTATTTCACAGAGGGCTAGACAGAGATACAGGACGGGAGTAGTGATGCTATTTGTAATAGCTTATGTTCGGAAGCAACCTAAATGTCAACAGTAGGAGACTGGGTAAGTAAATTTGACATATCCATGATACAAGCAGGGAGCCTAATTGAACAACCTGATATAGATGCTGGCAATCACAATGCTACAGAGAAACTCAAGGTGCACAGTTAATATGTGCAAGCATTGCCAGGGAACAGCAGTGTGTGCACATTTTTTAGTTTTTAGGCTCCAGGAGTGGGGCCTGGGGGATGGGAAGAGTTGGTAGAGGGAATCCAGCTTCCATGTACCTTTCATGTGGTTTGAATAGATTATCATTTAGATGTTTGTGTTATTAGAAAGGAATTTATTTTAAACATCAATATAACATATGAGGAGTTTCAAATATGCAAGCTACTAGTTTTGTTTTGTCAGAGCTTTTATTCATGAGAGAGAGAGAGAGAGAGAGAGAGAGAGAGAGAGAGAGAGAGAGAGAGAGAAACAGAGACAGAGACAGAGACAGAGGCAGAGACAGAATATGTTACTTTTCCTTTGCTGATGAACAGACAGCTAGCACAGATGTATGGGACATTTTCCTGGCCAACAATTCCCATTTTTTCTGAGTATTGACTCCATTAGCCCAGGTTTTTTATCTTCAAAAAACTTCACAATTCTTTGAGGGCTCAAAAATGTGTGTGTGTCGGGGAGTCAAGAGCCCATAACACATGGGAACTGAAAGAAATGCAAGTTCCCATGTTCTACCTCAGACCAATGGAGGCAGACATTTTAGGGAAGAAGCACAGGTAGCCCAGGCTAGCCTCGAACTCACTGCAGATCTGCCACAGACTCCTTAGTACAGGGATTAAAGGCATAAGTCATCACTTTCTGGTCTGTCAATTTGGTTTTTGAGAGATGATTTCATCACTTAGGCTAGCCTAGAACTTGCTCTATAGTTCAGTCTGTTCTCTAATTCAGATCTTCCTGTCTCCACCTGCCAAGCTCCCGGATTAGAGGCATGTGCAATCATAGTAAGTGTTTAAACAGGACTCTCTTCTGCTGCTTCTGCTTCCTCTAAGGTCAGAGACTCATTGGCACAGTAAATCCTCCTCCCAACAAGGCAGTCATAGTTTCCTCTTTTATTCTGTGAGGCATTACCAACAGAAATGGACTCTCTTCCTCACCATCTTGCCCTCCTTTCCTCTCTGTGTAGGGTCTTTGGAAGATAAATTTGAAGTCGAGGTCGGTAAGAATGCCTATCTGCCTTGCAACTACACTCTACCTAGTCCTGGGTCACCTGTACCTGTATGCTGGGGCAAGGGACCCTGTCCTTGGTCACGGTGTACCAGTGAGGTGCTCAGCACTGATGAAAGAAATGTGACATATCAGAAATCCAGCAGATACCAGCTAAAGGGGAATTTCCTCAAAGGAGTTGTGTCCCTGACCATAGAGAATGTGACTCTAGAAGACCATGGGACCTACTGCTGCAGGGTAGAATTTTATGGTCTAGGAAATGATCAAAAATTAAACCTGGAATTAGTCATCATACCAGGTGAGTAGACCTTTCCATGTCCTCTTTGTAAGAATCACCTGTGGGTCATGATAGCATAATAAACATGTGGATTATTATCACCTCTGACTTCCCTAGTCCTGGGGTGGGATAGGAAGAACAGGGATGAAGAGACCTCACCTGTGAAGGCCAGTGATGTACCTTCCATGTGTTTTCATACTCAAGGATGCAGCCTAGAGAAGGGGAGGGAAGGCCTAGACCAGAGAGAGGTTCAAGACCCTGCCTGATTATTAGACCACATGGAAACATTTTTATTATTATTTTTCATTTTAATTTTTTTGTATGATATATTTTGATCATATTCTTTCCCTTCCTCCAAATCTTACCAGATTCTCCCCACCTTCCTACCTGCACAACTTCATGTTCTTTCTATCTCTTAAACACACACACACACAAAATACACACACACACACACACACACACACACACACACACACACACACAGAAACCAAAAGTCAAAACAGATAAGTAAAACCAATAATACGAAAAATATCAAACAAAAAAAGTGCAAAAAGTCAAATGGAGTCTGTTTGTGTTAGCCAACTACTGGGCAAAGGGCCTGCTTTTGAGTGTGGCCGGTATACCCAGTAACACTCCACTGGAGGAAACTGGATTTTCCCTTTCCCAGCTGGTATCAATTGCAAATGGGTTCTTAGTTGAGGGTGGGAATCTGTATCCACTTCCTCTCTCAGTGCTGGAATTTTGTCTGGTTTGAGTCTGTGCGTGTCCTGTGAGCACTGTCATTGTCTCTGTGAGCTCATCCGTGCAGTGGTCCTGTTTAGTCTGGAAGACTGTTTCCTTGGAGCCGTCCACCACCTCTGACTCTTACAGTCTTTCCACCTCCTTTTGGTGCCTGGGCCCCACCTACAAGCCAGAGACATTACCAGATCTGGAGATGGATTCTGAATTTTTTTTTTTTTTCACAAAAATCTACTTCAGGTAAGCCAGGAATATGGACCACTGGGTTGTATGTGTGTGTGTTAAGAAGGTATATAAGTGCATGTTCTTGTGTTTTAATGTTTATACTGGATAGGGTTAAGTGTATAGCTCAGCAAAAAAGCCCAAGTTTGACTCCCCAGCTCCACACAAATCAAAAGATTTTATAGCACAAACTTTGTGGTCATATGGAGCAGAGTTCAACTCAACTCTCCTTACTAATTGGGTAATATCGGAACATTATTTCAAATGTATGGGCTCTTCAGCTATAAAATATAGTTAACTACCACATAGGCCACTGAAAGGATTCTACAAGGTGATGTTTATGCAGAGCTTTGGTGTGACCTCTTGTGTGGCTGTTAGTTCCATCATTAATTAGGCTGTAGCAATGACAACCACATCCTGCTGAAGTTACACATCTGAAGTGTGTGCTATCCTCTCTGTGACTGTGTCCATGTAGGTTTGAAGGCAAGGCCATGTGTCTCTTCATCTCTCATCTTTCATGTGTTCTCCGCTGCCCGTGGATTCCCTGACATAAAGCCTCCCTGGGCAGCTGAGAGGGCTCAGTGGGTAAACTCACTTACTGCCAAGCCTGATTACCTGAGTTTTGTCTTCACAACATGCATGGTGAAAGGAGAGAATGGATTCCTGAAAGTTGTTCTCTGACCTGTACATTCCCCCTCTCCAATAAATAAACGGGAAAAAGAAAATCCTGATCCTTAATACTCTTTTCTGACTCAAGCCAAGTTCACCCTGCCTGCGACTGCTCATGGAGACCCTGCTACAACTTCTCCAAGAACCCTAACCACCGAGGGAGACGGCTCCCGATGGAGACATGAGCACAGGGGTATGTGTTTAGCTTGTATATCAGTTCACAGAGTTTTGAACATGATAAATAGCTAAGAAAATCACTTTTTACACTTGAAATATTATTTGAAGTGACTAAAGTGGTAGCCACACATATTGACCCCTGGTAGGATTCTGGTTAAGTCACAAACTAGCCAAGTAACCTGGGACAAGGCCTTTCAATTCCCTGGGGCTCTGCTTCCTCTTCTATCCAAGGGGCGTGGCAGAGAGGCCTCTGGATTTCCTGTCTCAGGAAAATGACTCCCCCCCCCCCCATGGAGAAGTTATTTTGGATATCCACAGATTTTGCCATACAAAGAAAGAGAAATATGCACTAATGCCATCATTCATATAGAAAGATAGTCATTTGGGGCTGGAGAGATGGTGCAGCTCTTAAAGACTCACAGTCAACAAAGGCTTCATCTTACTTAAACAGTTTTAATTTTATTACATTTTAATAAATTAATCTGTGTGTGTGTGTGTGTGTGTGTGTGTGTGTGTGTGTGTGTGTGGTCATGTGCCATGGATGGCATGTAGAGGTAAGAGAGAAACTTGGAGGCACCTGCTCTCTCCTTGCAAAGTATGAGACGAGGGGATTTGATTCAGGTCTCAAGGAAGTATCATTATATGTGGGGTCATTTTGCTGACCCTTACTTAAAATTTAATTAAAAAAAACCTTTTAATTAGAAATGATTCTATTTTAGTTAAATATTAAGTAAACTTAGTGCAATGGGTTATTGTCTTCATTATTTTCTGATTTACTCTGGGCTGACACTGTTGCTTATATTCAGGGCTAAGGGATTGATTAGGTGAAATCAGGGCCCTTTCTAGCTGAATGCAGATCATCAGCTTTCTCAGATTTCAGCCACATAAGGAGGAGCTAAATTCTTTCTAGGGTCAAGGTTGGAAGCTGTCCCAGAAGACAAACAGGACAGAAGAAGCTGACCTCAGGACACATTGATCAGGGAGGTTAATCTCACCTTACTTCTGGGTAGAGTCCTGCTCTTAAACTCTATTTTCTGTAACAGGAAAGAAAAATAGGTAAAGTCCCATCTCATCATGTCATACATCTCACAGGCTACAACTTCAAGGATTTCAATAAGACAATGGGACCAGAATGGTTAGTCCAGTGTCTGGTCACAGTGTGTTCTCAGTGTACATTAGAACCTGTCACCAAGACTGTCAATAAGGCCATAAGGCAGAATGAGAAAATGGTTTGGTCCTGCAGTGAGAGTACACTGAGTCCTAAATCCAGCTCTTCTGGCCAATTCTGAACTCAGTAGTGTTGCCACAGTTTTCTGAAGTTTAGGTTTCATGTGTCACGGCCAGAGTTCTTCTCTAAAATCCTGTTTCTGGGTTGGTATGTTTGTGCTGTAGGGAAACCCCTTGCCACTAAAGCTGTCAACCTGAGGTGGATCCCAGGTCCCTAAATGGTGGAGAAGGAACTCCCACAGATTGTCCTCTGACCTCCATATGTACACCATAGCATGCCTGTGGGTGCACACACACACACACACACACACACACACACACACACACACACTTGCACACACACATGCACGTTAAGATAAAATAAAATAAAATTCTGTTTCTTCACCTGAAAATGGAAAAATAGTGGTATATATATATATTATTGAGATTGGGGTTAGGCATGATGGCACATGCCTTTAATTCCATCACTTGGGAGGCAGAGACAGAACGATGTTCGTGAATTCCATGCCAACTTGATCTACATAGCAAGTTCCAGGACAGCCAGGGCTGTATAGAGAGGGACCCTGCCAAAAAACAAAACAAAACAAAACAAAAACCCACCCCCCACCACACCCCCCATAAAACAACAAATCAAACCAAGAAATGATAAAAAGATTCATAGTGCTCAGAACCATCTCTGGCACCTAGGTGCCAAGTGGACAGTAACTGTGGCATCTATGTACATTCATGACCATGTTATCCCTCTTTCCTGCTGACTAAGCTCTAGTGCAGTCTTTGGTTCCCCAAGAAAAACAGAAAACAACATTACAGATATCTCTCATTCTTGTTTACAGCAAAACAAAATGGGAAACAAGTAAAGAGGTCAGAGCTGGAGTTATAGCTTAAGTGGCAGTCTGTCTAGCCATGGAAGCTCTGAATTTTATCCAAAATGCCACATAAATCAAGTATGATGGCACAGGCCTACAATTCCAGCATTCAGGAGGAAGAGGTAGGAGGATCGTTCAAGGTCACCCTGGCTATAGGTCGGGTGGTCGGGTTTGAGGGCAACCTGGAATACTTGACACACAATCGAGAGAGAGAGAGAAAGAGAGAGAGAGAGAGAGAGAGAGAGAGAGAGAGAGAGAGAGAGAGAGAGAGAGAGAGAGAGAGAGAGAAGTCAGTCTAGTCACTTAGACCAAGAACTGCAATGATGGAGAAGCAGAAGTGAGGTTTCCATTTCAAGTATTGCATGTGGTGAAGATTCCTGTTTACTTCGAAGTTCCACCCTGCGGTTTTCAGGCTGTAAATTGCTTCCAGGTGATGAAAACAAACTGGAGTTGCTTTTTTCCCCTAAATAATTTTAAGCCAAGACTGTCTTTGCAATATTCAAGCTATAGTCAGTCAGGCTCAGATTTGCTGAAAGCCTTTCTGCATCTTGAAGAGTTTTGAGGGTTCAGGAATGTGACTGTGGCTTTTCACAATCTGACTCAGGCAGCCGAATGAGTGGATTTCCTTAGTTTTCAGGAAGCTGACAACTATTTGTCCTCACAATGAGTGTCCACAGGCTCTCCTCCTGCTCCTGTCTTGCTTGTGGCCCTGTCCCCTCTAGCTGGTGTCAGTTAGTACAGCCATCAGCCAGATGAGCAGATGAAGAAGTAAACGCACTCAAAGGAGAGATGGTGGCCGGCAGATGAGCTATGTGACTCTCTTCATGTTGGGGACATTGCTGGTTGAAGTTGTGGAGGAACCTGAAGTTATGAAAGTGTCTTTAAAGCTGTGTGAGCTTACATGGGAAGGCATTGTCACTCATGAAGCAGGGTGTAACTCTCATTCTCTGTTTCTTCCGTTATCCAAAACGACTAACAGTGTCTACTCTTTAGAATGTTTGTTTTACTTTCATGTTTTTAATTTATTTTTTAAGTTTTGATTGGCTTCTATTCAATGTATGTAGAGCAGGTTTCCTAAGGACAGTTTTGCTCAAGGAGGGTTGTCTGTTCTGACAATATTCATTCTTCATTCTCTCCCTCTTCTCCCCACCCACATTAGTTCACTTCTTTCACAATATAATCTCACCTCTGTTTCATTCCCTATGTATAAGTGATTTTTTCCATCTGTTCTCACTTTTCTGCTCTGAGGACAAAACACTGACTAAAAGCACTTTGAGGGAGAAAGGATTTATTTCAGTTTGAAGTTCTCAAGGCACAGAGTTCATAATGCTCAGAAGGCATAGCAGTAGGGTCAGTAAACAGAGTGATCACTTTATCTGTACACTAGAGAGAGACAGAGATAGACAGAGATAGACAGACAGACAGAGATAGACAGAGAGACAGAGAGTGACATATTCCCTCTAGCAAGGCTTCAGTGGTTCCAATATTCTCCCCAAAATGTCACCACTGACTGGGGACCAAGCTTAGGGGGAAATTTCTTACTCAAACCACAATAGCATTTATATGCAAACTAGGGTTCACTAAAAAGAGAAAACACAATATTTGTTTTTCTGAGTGTGTATGGGGGATTATTTTACCCATTTTTCATTAAGTTGTTTGTTCTTTTGGTATTTAGTTTTTGAAGTTTTCTTTTTTATATGTGCTAGATATTAATCCTCTGTGAATTATGTAGCTGGCAAAGATTTCTCTCTCTGTAGGCTGTCTCTTCATTATAGAAGCTTTCTAATTTGGGAAGTCTCATCTGTCAGTTCTTGGTTTTACTGCTGTGATTGGGGACCTTTTGAGAAAAGTTTGTCTATGCTGGTATCGAGAAGTATTTCCCTGTAAGTTTTGAAGATTCACTTCTCATATTAAGTTCTTCGACCCATGTTTAATTGGTTTCTGTACTCAATGAGAAGTAAATATCTAATTTTGTCTTTTCACATGTAGATATCCAGTTTTCACAGCACCATTCATTAAGGAGGCTATCCGCCCCCTCTCCCGCCCAGTACGTGTATTGGATGTGTTTGTCAAAAAAGCAGGTGTCTGTAGCTGTCTGGCTTTGTCTGTTGTCTCTCTCCATCCTATTCAGTTGAGCTACCTGTCTGTTTCACGTTAGTCCAGTGCTGCTTGTCTGGGTCTCTGTCAACAACTTGAGATCAGGATTGCTGTTCTATTAGAGGTCTTCATGAATTTGAGGATTTTTTTTTCCATTTCTGAGAAGAATGGTCATTAGGATTTTGGTGGGGATAGCATGTGTACACTGTTTTTGGTAAGATAGATATTTTCATATTACTTCTGCTGATCTATGAGAATTCTTTCTGCAGTCTGGTGTTTGTTTCATTTTTTTTTTTTAAATGTTGATTATAGAGCTCCTTTACTTCCTTGGTAAGGTTTAGTTTAGGTATTTTATCTTAGTTTTTAAAAAAGATTTCTTTATTTATATTTAGTTTATGTGTGTGAGTGCTTTGCTGGCATGTCTGTAAGTGCTTGCGTATCTGGCATCCCTAGATCTAGATGAGGGCTTCAGATGCTTTGAACTAGAGTTATGGAAGATTGTAAGCCACCACGTGGGTGCTGGGAACCAAGCCTGGGTCCTCTGCAAGAACTGCAAGTGCTCTTAACCACTGAGTCACTTCTCCAGCCCCTGTATTATTATTATTATTATTATTATTATTATTATTATTATTATTTTATTTTATTTTATTTTATTATTTTTTTATTATTATTATTTTAAAGACAGTGTCCTACTATGTAGCCCTGGCAGTCCTGGAACTCACAGTATAGACTGGGTTGGCCTCGAACCCACAGAGATCGCTCTACCTCTACCTTCCAAATGTTGGGGTTGAAGGTGTGTGCCACTGCACTGAACGGGTATTTTATTTTTTGCAGCTATTGTTAGTGGATTGTTTTCCTGACTTCTTTCTCATCGTGTTTGTCATTGGCATATAAGAAAGCCGTGAGTTTTGTATAGTGATTATGTTCCTCCTGCTTGCTGAAAGCATCAGCTTTAAGAGGTTTCTGCTCCAGTTTTAGTATTTCCTACATACACTGTTGTGTCATCTGCAAATAGGAATACTTTGACTCCATTTTCTATTTGAATCACTTTTGTTTCTTTCTCTTTTCTTATTGTCCTAGCTAAGACTTCAAAAATTATATTGAATGAGAATGGAGAAAGTAGACACCCTTGTCTAGCTCTTGATTTTAGCTGAAAGTTGTTTGAGTTTTCCCCCCATTTATTATAATGTTGGCTACAGGCTTTGTTGTATATAAACTTTATATTGAAGTGTGTTCCTTCTCAAAAAGTTTTCTTCTGAAACAGAGTCACATGTACCCTAGGCTATTCTCAAGCTTGCTGTGTAGTCAGAGATGACCTTGAACTCCTGTCTCCTGAGTTCTGGGATCACAGGCATGGGCCATCCCGTTTGATTGATGCAGTGCTGGTGATCAGACATGGGGTTTCTGTAAATGCTAGGCAGGTACTCCTATGAGTTGAGCAGCTCCTTCTACGGCCCCTGTCGAGGCGAGTTCCTTCTATTCCTAGTTTCTTCTCAACTTCTTTTCTCATAAAGGCATGTTAAACTTTGTCACAGGCCCTTCCTGCATCTACTAAAATGACCGCCTGATTTTGGTCCTTGAAACTTTTTATGTACCGCCACATCTTTGTACAGCCCCAGGGACTTGACCTTCCTGAAGCAGAGAGGAAGTGAAGGAATGACAAACACATAGACACACAGAAAAGCTGGGACTGGGTGGACTGGGTTCTTGGATGGAGGAGTCTCGGCACCTGGGAAGTTCAGCATGTTTATTACATAGAGTTGAACAGGGAGGTGGGGTTACAAGTTTAGCTGGTCTCAGTAGGCACAAGCTCTGGAGGGGGGCATTCTTCAGGCTTCAGGTAGGGAGAAAGCTCTGGTGGATATTTTCTGAACACACTATCAATGTTCATACTTGGGTCTCTGAGGAAGGCTTTGCCATCCCCAGTCTCTCCCAGGGAAGGCTTTGTCACTCCCATGGGACTGACGTATTGGAGCCCTTGACAGGGCCGGATCCATGTTAACACACATTCACTCAGGGCTTCCTCCACTGTCCACAATGTACTATACTCAATCTTAGCCAAAAGTCCAGAGAAGGCCGGGGCGGTGGTGGCGCATGCCTTTAATCCCAGCACTCGGGAGGCAGAGCCAGGTGGATCTCTGTGAGTTTGAGGCCAGCCTGGTCTACAAAGCGAGTTCCAGGAAAGGCTCAAAGCTACACAGAGAAGCCCTGTCTCAAAACAAAACAAAACAAAATAAAACAAAAACAAACAAACAAACAAAAAAGTCCAGAGAAGCCATTGAAGATATTTCTGTGACTTACTACAATTATTGATTTGCATATGCTGAACCATCTCTGCTTCTGTTGATGAAGACATTTTGATCACGATACAAGATGTTTTTATAATTATTGAATTCGGTTTGCTAGTTGTTTATTATTGTTGTTTTTGAGGCAAGGTTTCACTGTGTTGCCATGGCTGGCTAGCCTGGAAAGTTTGCAGATATTTTACTGATAATTATTTTTGTACTAATTTTCATCAGGAAGACTGGCCTTTTGCTGTTATGTCCTTTTCTGGTTTTGTTATCAGACCAACTAACATTGGATCTATGCAATGAGATTGACAGCAATCCTTCCTTCCTTTATTTATCTATCTATCTATTTATTTATTTATTTATCTAGTTAGTTAGTTAGTTAGTTTTTCAAGACAGGTTTTCTCTGTGTCATTTTGGTGCCTGGCCTGGATCTCACTCTGTAGAACAAGCTGGGCCTTGAACTCGTAGAGATCCTCTTGGCTCTGCCTCCCAAGTCCTGGGCTTAAAGACGTGTGCCATTGCCACCCCACTCCACATTCCTTCCATTTATAATTCATGAAACAATCAAGGAACATGGTGGTAGTTGTTGTGTTTTTTTTTTTTTTAGGCCTGGTGGAATTTAGCTGTGAAAACATCTGGGCTCTATCTAGTTGTAAGACTTTTAAAAAATTCTTACTTCAGTTTCATTGTTTGTTATAAATCTGAGGTTGTTTCGATTTTCTCAGTTTAATTTGAATAGCTTATATGTGTTTAGAAACCAATTTCTTTTAGATGTTCAGTTTAGTGGAATATGTGTCTAAGTAGGTCATATGGATTTTCTAAATGCCTTTTTTAGCTGTTGTAATGTTTCCCTTTTCATCTCTAATGTTAAGGATTTGGGTCTTTTTTCTCTCTTTTGGTGAATTTGGCTGAAAGTTTACTGATTTTGTTCATCTATCTATTGATTCTTTGTCCTAGACCTTTTGATTCTATCTCATTAATTTCTACTGTTTCTATATGCTATTTTAGGGTTTAATTGTTGTTGTTTTTCTAAGACCTTGAGGCACATTATTAAGTTATTACCTGAGGTTCTCTGACTTTTTAAATGTAAATCTTTACATAGCTAAGACTTCCCTCCTAGAACTGCGTTCGTTATATTCCGCTGCAGGTAACGCTATGTTACATTTGCATTCAGTTCGAGGGATTTGTTAACTTCCCTCCCAGTTTCTTCAGTGACCCATTCATCACTCAGACCTGATGAATTCATCACTCGGTCACTCATTTTCCCTGAGTTTGTGTTTTTTAGGACAGTTCTTTTCCATACTGAATGAGATGGTTCATTCAAAGTGACAACATGCCTGAGTCCTGGTAAACTGTAACAATTGTTTCCATTTGAGAACAACTAAATATCCTGGCAATGAATAAATGTTAAACTTTTTCAGGAGTTTTGTGTCTTTGAAAGTCTGATTAAAATATGACTGAACATTGTCAATGTTACTGAATTGCTGAATCACACTCATTAGACCTCTGGACAAAACCAAGGACATATTCAGTATAAGTCTTCCAGACCTGAGTCTCCATTTCTTACAACATTGGTAGTGAATAAAAAAGAAAGAAATAAAAGGACATGACTGCTCCTAGGTATGGTGGAGGAGAAGGTTTATTGTAGATATGAGGGAGAGTATAGCCAGAAGCAGAGACATCTGGGAGAATCCAGAGTGAACATGACTCTGAGCAGGGCCATGTGGGAGAGGGGGAGGGGGGAAAAGGGAAAAGCCAAGAGACCAGGAAACCAAGAGGTCAGCAGGGTAAAGGGTAAAAAAAAAAAAAAAAAAAAAAAAAAATGGCATAGCCCAAATGGCTGAATTATATAGGGAAGGGCAGCCCACTCCTGGGCTAGAGAGTTCAGGGTAGGGGGTGAGGTATGTCTGCCTTACCTTGTAACTGAGGGACTGAGGGATGCTGGGAAAACCTGGCAGCCAGGCTCACTTTGGTATGTTAAATAGGCACCTCAGCCATTTGTCCTGGACTGAAGACCTAACAGACAGTGGAGTTTATTAACTATGTGAAAGGACATCCCCCTGAGATTGGTTTGTATGCACTCAGTGTCTTTTGTTGGTCTTCTAATTATTGTGGAGCACATGGAGATGAATTAGTAGTAAACAGGATTGCTAGTGTGTTTAATGTTTTTCTTTGGTTTGGAGTTAAAAACATTCTTAACTATTGTCTACTTCCTCCCTTTTGTATGTGTGTGTGTGACAGAGACACAGACTCTGGGGACCCTCCATGATGAAACTCCAACAGTAAGTAACGCTGATGTGCACGCTACCATTGTGCTTGGCTGTAGACTTCCTCCGTGACACTCCTTTTTATGAGAAAGCTTTACCCTCCTTGGTTTCACATGCTGGCTTTCATGTGTTGATAATGGCAGGTCTGACCATATAGGCCTGTTACTGATGGAAGTAGGTTATGAGTGTGAGATCTCTGGCATATGCTAAGTGTGGAAAACCACCAAGAAGTGAGAATGCATCTCTCGTTGCAAATGTCACTACTATGTGTCACTGTGGAAGGTTCCGTGACTCTCTTTTCACGTTTTCCACTTCTATTTTGTTGTGGTTTTGAGACAAGGTGTCATGTAGCCCAGGTTGGTCTTAAACTTACTATGTAGCTAAGGATAGTCTTGAACTCCCAATCTTCCAACTCCTCTTCCACAGTGCTGCGATGCCCAGATTATATTTTGTAGTTTTTCTTTCTTTCTTTCTTTCTTTCTTTCTTTCTTTCTTTCTTTCTTTCTTTCTTTCTTTCTTTCTTTCTTTCTTTCTTTCTTTCTCTCTCTCTCTCTCTCTCTCTCTCTCTCTCTCTCTCTTTCTTTCTTGTTTGTTTTTTTTTTTTTTTTTTTTTTTTTGAGACAGGGTTTCCCCGTGTAGCTTTGGAGCCTTTCCTAGAACTCACCCTGTAGCCCAGGCTGGCCTGGAACTCACAGAGGTTCGCCTGCCTCTCTCTCTCCTGAGTGCTGGGAATAAAGGTGTGTGCCACCACCACCTGGCTTTATATTTTGTAGTTTTTAAAATTTATTTTTATGTAACAAGATACCACTCAGGAATACCCAGAAGCAAGAATTTGCATTCTGAACTATTATGTACTGAACTAAACAGGGAAAAAAACACGCTAACAAGCCAGCTAGGAGTAGCAACCCTGATGACTGGAGATTGAGATTTCTCAGTGGGTAAAGGCACTTGCCACACAGCCCGACTACCCGAGTGTGACTCTTAGAACTCCTGGAGGAAGGAGAGGAACCGATTCCTGACAGTTGTCCTCTGGTCACCATCACTGTGCCGTGTACCATGGTGTGGATGTACACGTACGCACGTGCACACACATACCAATAACGAATAGACAAGAATAATATAAACAACTCTATAGGACCGTGTCTAGAGGCCCACATTCATTTAATTCAGTTCTTAATCTGTGTGCTCACAGTCAGTGCCTGGCATCTTGTGAGCTTGTCTCTCCCCTCTTGAGATAGAGAGCACATCTAAGAACTTCTGTTGCCCACAAGTGCTTAACACATGTGCTTTGTACACAGGAATCCTGCTTTCACAGTCTAATGTGTAGTGATTAAGTGGATGATTTCACCTCTGAGATTTATTGCTTTCATTGCTTATGGTTGTATTGTTTTTAAATGTAGTTTCTGTTTATTCTTAGATTATTTTGTACATGGATACAGTGTGTTTCAATAATCCTCACGTCATCCCCCTCCAACTCCTCCTAGATCCCTCTCATGTCTCCTCCCAGGTTCATGTCTTTTCTTGTTCACAACATACTGAGTCTAATTAGTGCTTCCCATACATGCATGAGTATTTTTTTTTTGAAATAGGGTCTTGATATGTAGCCCAGGCTAACCTCAAATTTCCTACTCCCCAGCCTTAGCCTCCCGAGTGCTGAGATTATGGATGTTCACCGCCATGACTGGTATATTTACTATTATTGAAGGTAGAATGTGGACTTATATTTTAGAAATAGAAGGATGTTCTATGTGACTCCCTGGTATGAGAAATGAAGAAACAGCAGTAGTATTTACCACTGACTGAGCGTTCATTAAGAAACAGGCTTTGTAGTAACTTTCTCAATAACTCCACAGGGTCACTGAGCTCTTGGGGATGTGAGATTTGAACCCAGGACTGTGTGGTTACAAAGTCCTGGCTCTTGCAACACTGCTTTTCTGTGTGAAGGGAGGTTTCCCTGAAAGACTTCAAATGTGGACCACTCTGAAACTCCCTTCCCTGGACACACAATTTTGAAGCAGTAGGATTCCACTCTGAAGCCTCTGTAGGGATAGGGGCGGGTAGGATAAAGAGTGACTTCTACACCCACAGCACTGGAGGCAGTGTTTTATTTCCTTGTTAACTACACATATTAAGCTAACACATTTCATTCCTTTTGTGGCTGAGGCTACCCTAGAAAAAGACAGATCAAGGGGGGGGGCCTTCATCATTCCTGCAATCCTGAGAGACCCTAAAAAAGAGTGGTCTTCCTCCTGAATCATGAGACTTGCTGAGCATATGACCAATTTCTGGACATCTCAAGCTTGACTCCTGTTTTCTTTCCCCCAGCAAATTTCCACGTGGTCTGATGAAATGAAGGATTCTGGAGAAACCATCAGAACCGCAGTCTACATCGGAGTAGGAGTCTCTGCGGGGCTGGCCCTGGCACTTATCTTTGGTGTTTTAATTCTTAAATGTAAGTTGCTCGACGTTGCTTCTTTTTCTTTCTGATAAAGAACAGTTACTATAGGAACAAGGGCAAACCTAGATAGAAATACAACTTTTTAATTAAATCTGATGGTGGATAGACAGGACACTCTTTGTCTCTCCAAACATTGCCCGTTCTGATAACTGGTAACTATTCAAGGTTTCTATGTGTCAGGCAGATACTATGCTAAATGTTTTTACAGACATCTTAGTCATCATCAGTTATAAACTAGGTAGTACCATTTCTTCCCAGGCTAGGGCAGAGGAAAGTAAAGCTTTGCTGAGAGCAGCTGAGTTCTCCAAGTTTCACTGTGAGTAAGGTACAAGGCTAGACCTTCAAGTGCAGCAGATAACCAGAATTGGCTATCTTTGGATACAAAAACTAATCTTGGGGCTGATGGGATGGCTTAGTGGGTTAAGGTGCCTGTCATAAGCCTGATGCCCTGAGTTCTATCCCAGGGACCTACATGGTGGGAGAAGATAACAGATTTCTTCCCTCAGACTGTCCTCTGGCCTCCACATGTGAGCTGAAGCATTTGGGTACCTCCCCTCTTTTCCCCTCCGCTCATCTCTTCTCGTCTCTGCTGTTCTCCCCTCTCTGTCTCTCTCTAATCAACTGCAAGAGCTACTCTATTTAAATTATAAATATGCTCATGCTTATTAGGAAACCCAACAACACAACCTCTCTCAGTGTGGGTTTCTATGTTGCTTTCTCAGGCACCTCTCTTTAACACTGAACCATGCCTGGGATTCCAGAACTGGGTTTTCTCCTCACAGTGATCAGCACACCAGCTATTTGTCTTTATTTAAATAGACAACTTGTGGTCTGGGCAAGTGGTACAGGTGTTAAAGTACTTTTGTAGCATACAGGAAACCATGAGCCCCATAAAAGTAGGTGTGGTGGCATACTGTAAGTTTTATAATCCCAGAACTCTCTGGAGGTAGAAGCAGGAGGATCAGAAGTTCAAGGTCATCCTCAGCTACACAGTGAGTTCCAGGCCAGGGTGGGCTGTCTCAGGGAAAAAAAGTTTTTCGGTTTGGTTATTGTACTTGGAGACCATTGCCACATTAAAGATCCAAATGTTCTCATCAGCCCAAAGCCTTCCACCCTTTGATAGTTATGATGTATTCTCTTTTCTCTGAGAGCAGAGAAGAAGGCATTGCACCAGAGTGTAATGCACTATAACAGCCTTTCTCCTTAACACACAACACAGACTGTCTACGTAGGGTCATCAGCCATCTAGGATTTTCACAAGAATGAAGGGAGTTCCTAAAATATGGAACTTCCATTGGTAAAGCTGGGACCATCTGAGAAAAACCAGGATGACTGCGAACTGAAGTTGTCAAGGGCTTTAAGGAGGTTAGGTCCTATAACTATGACATACAATATAAAATATACTAGGTACATGGCAGGGCAACCAGCATGCTGACATGTTAAATAACATGTCCAAATTCATACAGTTAATTGATAAATATAAGGATTGAAATTTGCTGGGTGGCGGTGGTGCACCCCTTTAATCCCAGCACTCAGGAGGCAGATCTCTGTGAGTTTGAGGCTAGCCTGGTCTACAGAGCCAGTTCCAGGAAGGGCTCAAAGCTACACAGAAAAACCCTGTCTCAAAAAACCAAACCAAAAAAAAAAAAAAAGAAAGAAAGAAAGAAAGAAAGAAAGAAAGAAAGAAAGAAAGAAAGAAAGGAAAAGAAATTAACCTTACTTCTCCTGGTTGTTTTCTCCCACTTTTTGGTAAATGAGTTTTTCCAAGAAAGAAACAACCCCATATATACTCACATGAGCTTGTCCATAGATTGCAGTAAACACTGGGGACTGATCATTTGAACATGGAATCTAGAAGCCATTAAATGATGACAGAGAAATGATAACGTGTACTACTTTTTGAGTTCTTCCAAGTCCTAGAAATTAGGGACTTCTGTAATTTATGTAAAAGGTGAGGAGGTAGGCGGATATTCCTCCCTTTGGGATCCCACCCCATGTTGGGAGTTATTTCTCTCTTTTGCTTAATAAATCTATGCCAATTCTTGTCTTTAAAAGAGGCATAGGTGCAATCCAATCCACATATAACTGCTAACTTTGAATGCACACAGGTACCACATCTGTGGATTCAACCATATAGTGAACAATAATTGAAAATTATTTCTACTTAACATATATAGACTTCTTGATCCCCCAAAGAAGGCAGCAGTTATATTACTATAGCATTTATATCATGCTAGATGTTATAAGTCATCTGGGGATCATTTAAAGTGTGGGGTAGGATGTGACAGGTATTAATGGTGTTTTATATAAGGAACTTGAGCACACTTGGATTTTGGTGTTTGCAGGAGTTCCTCGACCAACCACAGTGGATTTAGAAGGGCAAGGGTTAACATAGAGAGTTGTTTTAAGGAATGAATCAAAATGTTCTGTTCAGTGTATAATTTTTTTCCTATATTTTATGGGTAGCAATCTGACAGATGAGGTGGCCTGTTCGTATGTCACGACATTATAGCCACAAGCTGTCTGGGAAGTGCCCATCAGTCCTCTGCTTTCGAGTGGACTGTCTACTGACTTAGATGGCCACCCATGCTTCACTGCTGCTTAACCTCCTTCAATCCTCTCCCAGACAAGGAAACATCAAAGGTCTGTTTGCTGTGTCACATCTTCATCCTTTCATTTATGTTTTTCTTCTGAACTGCCAATCTCATGTCTGTCCTTAAAGTACCACAGATACAATTTTAGTCAGTTTCAAATTGCTTCCATTGTACTAATGGTCACGGATAGCTTTGTCTTTATGGTGGCTAGTCTTTCTGCAATAATGTCCCAAGTAGATTCCATACTTTGTTCTAAAATGTCTTCTCTTGGCTTTGGGAACCCCATTCATTGTATTTGATTGGTCAGTCTTCCCCATTATTTAAACATTTCCTCTTCTGCCTGGTGTTTAGCAGCTAAAGTTCCTCAGGATTTGGCCTTTTTCTCTTTGCAAACCTTCTACTTTATAACATATATTCCATGGACTTACATATTCTCTTTAATCTTGTCAACTCTTAAAATGATGATGCAGCTTGTCTCTCTGTCTAGTTGATAGCTCCACTTTGAAGTTCATATATTCATATGTGATAAACAAGGATCCTGCTTCCATATCCACCCACAGGACCCAACTGTCAGGTTCTGGACATCTCCATCATTTCACTGTCTGTCTATGTGGTTGCTTCTGCCAGAAATGTAGAAGTCATCCCAGAATCCTCTCTTTTCAACATCTTAATATGTAATCAACTCCAGTCGCAGTCTCTGCACAAAATATATCTAAGATTGCTTCATTATTCTGGATCTTGCTTGGTGATTTGTTATTTATTTCTCCTTCTAATCGGTTCTTTACACACTATCCAGGTCAGATCATACTGTCATTCAATGACATCCTACAGATCTTCCTGTCTCATACCATCTCAATTCTCTTTGTTGCTGTTTAGTTGGTTTGTTTTGTTGACACAGATCTCATATATTGCAGGCTTGCCTTGACCTCTTGATCCTCCTACTTCCACATCCCAAGGGCTGGGATTACAGGATAATAACTGAAAAGGTCTTTGGGACCCAGCCTCAGTTTACCTCTCAGATTTTATTGGGGGCAACTCTCTTGTTCTAGTCTTGGTTTTGGTTTTGACACCAACTCAGATCTTTGCCGAGGAGTCTCTGTTCCTGTAATATTTCCCCTAGTTCTTGACACAGGTGACTCATTCTTTTCTTTAGAGCAGACCTCAAAAGTCATGTCATAACGTCCTACCCTAACCATCTCTAGTTTGGGTTTAATATGGTGCTGGTTTCGTTTTATAATTCAGTGCAATTTGAAATCATTTTTTTCTGTCCTTTCTTTCCTCCTTCCCTTCCTCCACTCTTCCTTCCCTTCTTCCTTTTTTCCTTACTAGGATGCACGCTTCATGGAGTCAGAGCTCACAACTCCCTGTGTGTGCCCTTGGTGCCTACCAAACTACAATACACACAGGACAATCCTCATAATATTCGCTAAGTAAGAGCTCCACTTTTCTTTTATTATTACTTTTAACATAGTCCTAAGACATCACTGGTAGGTTGATTTCATTTGTTCTAAAGCAAGACCAAATTTCACCAAGCCACTCTCATCTCCAATCAGTCCATTTTATTTCTTGTTTCAAATTATCTTAGAAAAGCATTAATTGGTTTTTCTTCCACCTTTATCTAGGGTATTCTTATAAGAAAAAGAAGTTACAGACTTCAAGGTAAGAACAATGGAAGAAGGAAAAGGGTATTGGGGACCTCTACTATCATATGATTTTATTCTTCCTCTGAAAAGTTCTTACTTGGAACTTTGAAATCTTAGGTTAGTCTTCTTTTGTTTAGGAAATAAAAATCCAACAGTTACCCTCCTGTACATTGAGCTTCCTCAGGTCTAAAGCTGAGGTGTATAGTTTGCCTTCTTATTACTAACAAATACTTATTTATCTCTAATATTCAGGGAACTGAACCTTTAACTGACTGAGTGTTTACTAATTTCATGATATTACCAAAATGAGAAAGAGAGAGAAAACAAAAACAAAACAAAGCAAAAAACTCCCAAGCCACTATGGATGATCAGAGTGTTTATAGCCCTCCTTAGGCATTACTACTGTGGCAGTGTGTTATGTTGACCTGGGCACTCATCTTGCTGATATAGGACATACCTAAAGCAAATGAATCAGGATCTTGGGGGACAGAGCTTGAGGTAATTGTTCTCAAAGCTCTTCAGGTGATCCTCATCATTACTCCACTTCTGACTGTACACACACACACACACACACACACACACACACACACACACACAACCCTCTCTCCCAGATTTTCTTATTGCAGTAAAAGTCAATAAATGAAAAATTGCAATGTATTTCAAGGGAAAATATGATCATGTGCTGAATATAAGAGTCATCTCTTATTTCAGAATCAATAAAATCCAGAATATTCCAAAGACAATGTAATATAAAGTGAAAAATCATGTAACTCCAAATACAGTATTTAATTATCAGTACCATTATTCTTCATTAGAAGTGAAACTGGAAACATGGTATTTATAGGTAATGCTGACAGGCATCAATTCACTGTCTGTGAAATGATGTGCTCAATATTTAGCTCTACCTATAACTATAAACCTATAGTGAACTGAGAACTAGAATGCTCTGTTTGACTACTGTAACTCCAGCACAGTGTGTGATGAATACCAATGATCAGCTCTAATGAATGAATGATCTAGTGCTCCTCACAGCAGCCCTACTACAGGGCTCTCACTATTCCCATTTCTAGAGTTGAGAAAACTGAGGCACAAGGTTTACTAAGGTATGGCATCTGTGGATGTACATATTTTGTTCACTGTTGTAGTCTACAGATGCACAGGACAATGTGTTACTGTCTTGAATTAAAAATTATATATATGAAAATAGATGAAAGATTATTTGGGAAGAGGAGGAGGGGCTCAAGAGATGAAGATGAGGTGTGTGAATACAGGAAGAGTATAGAATATATAGTTATGAAAAGGTTGTCATGAAACCCATATTTTATAAGATGGTACTAAAAAACATTTAAAACCCCAACCAAATGAGCAACCAACCACAAACAAACAAACAAACAAACAAACAAAAACTAAACAAGTTCACCCAAGTCATGTTGTTGGGAAGAAACACAGAATTCCAACTCAAGTCTGATTGTGTCTGTAACACATTCACACTTTTCTCTTTGTTTTCAAACTGTTGGGGCTTTTGGAGGATTGAAACAACAGTACAAGGGACATTAAAACACTTGGCTTTCAACTCCTATTTGACACTTGGAACAGCTGTGCTGTCCAGTTCTCAGTAAGCACAGGGCTTCCTCTCAACCACCTGTAAGTAGATTGCAGGCATCTTGACAAATCTCAGAGACTTCAGCCTACAACTCTTAAGAACAGGGAATATGGTTTTCATACCTAGGAAAATTAAGAGTAATTACATGTCCTTAATTGTTCCCCAAATTACCACCTGGGTTTCTTTCAGGGAGCATCCAGGGAAGGGTCATGAGTGTCAGCTGGCTACTGTCATCAGTGAAGACTGCTCTTTTAACACTCTTCTCTGTTGTCTGGGGAATTCTCCTACCAACTCCAGCATTATATTTTCACAGCCTCATCACACTGGCCAACCTCCCTCCTGTGGGGTTAGCGAATGCAGGAGCAGGCAGAAATCGATCAGAGGAAAACGTCTATACCATCGAGGAGAACATATATGAAACAGAGAATTCCAATGAGTACTACTGCTACGTCAGCGGTGGGCAGCCGTCCTGACCACCTCTGGGATGTCACCTCTTAAGGCTCACCTCCATTTTAGACTTTGGTATCTTCTTTTTTGAAAACTATCAGATATGTCACCTGAAAAGTTTTGGAGGTTCTGTCCATGGCCACCGAGAAAAGTGTTCCTGTTTTCTAGGGATAATTAGCTCACAAGGGGATTCAACTATAACCTATGCTATGTTGAAATGCACCATATCCTCCGAGTTCCAGGGAAAGAATCTCCCAACCCAGAGACATGGATGTTAAAGCTCACATGTGCCTCTATACATTAGGCATGCTTAGTCTGAGATCTCTGGAGCACCTGGACATTCAGGATTGTGGTGTGTCCACAAAACTCCTAAACAGATAGGGGGAATATTAGGCTAAGATAGATAGGTGCAGGTCTTTGTTGATGCAGGAAATCTAAAGTGGCCACTGATTTTTCTAGAGATTTCTGACCTTGAAAAATTAAGAAGGAGTCAGGTGGTGCATGCCTATAATTACATAACTTGGAAGGCTGATGAAGGAAGATCGTGAGTTCAAGGCCACTCTGGGCTGTGATGGTGAGACTTGGTCTTAAAAACAAAAGAGAAAAAAAAAAAACAAGCAAACACACCAGGAAGGTCAGAGGGTAAAGCGCTTGTTGTGCAAGCATGAGGAACCTGAGTTTGATCCCCTGAACTCACATGGATATGCTAGTGTGTGCTTGTAAACTCAGAGATCAGTGGGTGAGGACAAAGCAGATCCCTGGGGCTTGGTTGCCTAGTTGTTGAGTTCCAAGTCACTGAGAGCCCCGTCTCAAAATAAAATGGACTGTGTTCCTGAGGAAAGACAATGGATGTTGTCCTCTGGTCTCCACACACGAATGTGAACATACCTGCACACACACATATGTGGTCACACATGAAAGAAATAAAGGAAGGAAGGATCAGAAGAGGCCTATACAGTAGTAAAGGTTCTCTCTGGGCCTGCTGCCTCTGTGTTATGTGCATCTCTACATGACTGTCCTCTGCCTCAGTTAAGATTGCTTCTGAGTGGGGGCATGATGGTGCAGACCTGTAATTAACTGCAGCACTCAGAAGGCTGAAGCAGGAGCATGGAGAGTTTATGAGCATTCTGTGCTGTACAGTCAGACCCTCTTTTACAAAAAGAAAATGTCCCTCATTTGCCTGTGACTGTGAAAGGAAATTCTCTTTGCCAAAGTCCAACCTTGCCTGTTGTGCTCAAAGGGAACTGCCTCTGATGACTTCTCCATTCACAGAGGAAGCTGGAGCTGTGTTTTCCACAGAAGAAGAACCAGTGACTGGGACACACATTTTGTTTCCTGATTGAAAGAAGACAGTGGCCTAGCAGCAGTCTGTATAATCAGCCTTAGATCCTTTGGTATAAGGACAGTGGTCACAAAACCAAATGTCCAAGCTGGTGGACATCAATTTTGTCTCACTTAAGACTGTCTGCTCAGTGCCTTGGTCTGTGTTGGTTCCAGTATGTAACAGAACCTAATTAAACAGCCCAGAGTGAAAAAATTAAATGAGCAGAAAGATAGCTTTGTCACAAGACTTCTGCATTGGAGCTCCTGTATAGATCAGAAGACATTTGTCAGTGGGGACACAGGCATCTGTCTGTCT